>NW_026888136.1:0-9335 GCF_032173495.1 Musca vetustissima | reverse complement strand
ATACGCACAATTCTACCAAGCGATTTTTATAAACCATAATGTACACCAAATATATAAATTTAAGTAATTTTTAATAGACATTTTTTTCTAAAATCTCAAAACCGTAGAATAATATCGATTACACATGGTAGGGGCCGATATATTTCATAATCGAAACTGACATTGCTGGTTTCTCTGGATAGCCAAAGGTAAAATGATTACAATAGATGGCTAAACCATCTTCATTCCACACCTTTGTACTTTTTACATAGAAATTCCATACTCGTAACCCCCAAAATACCGAAAATGTTGGGGGTAACATTAAATGGGGGCTACCAAAAAATTTAACTAATATTTATATTTTTTTCAGGCAGATGCACAATTAGAACCCCAAGTACCAAATTACAGCGATACTTTCCTGTATAAAACACTGTTTTCGTAGCTTACACCTTATTGTTGATAGTTAAGCTAGTCCAGATCATATCAGTTGTATTCTTGCCTATGAAGACCGCTTCTAAGGAATCCAAAATATATCACATATTCTGCTTAAGAAAGTCATTACTTCTGATGAAACATTGGTTCATGCTTATGACGTAAAAATCAAAGTCCTATTATTTCCATTGAAGTTGGCTAGAACAAAGCGTGCTGGGGATTTTGTGTTCCGTTCCTAGTACATATTTCGATTTCTCAAAATCGTTCAACAATTTTATCAATAATTTTCAATTAATAATATTGCAATTTCGGAATATATACGTATCAAAATACGGAATGTGGTTTCTGCATCTTCGTATAAATTCATTCAACTTAGATGTGGTCAAAAAAATAATACGTACGTGCATAAACAAAGATGACTTAAAAATATGAAAATGGAATTTTATTTTGTTCCAAATAAAAAAGTACCGCAAGAACTGCGAAAATTATTCTCTGTTCGGGTTTAAAATGATTATCAAGTTCAAATTCTGTATTGTGGTATGAATGACCTTGACTGGTAGCCGATAAAGTGAGTCACATTTTTTCTATACGTATAAATAATGATTAAGTTTTTAATTGCTTCGAAGATATTGGTTGTTTTATTGTGATTGATTTTATGGAGACATATCTGTTATTAAAACTAAATTTTCTGTTGTTTATTGGGGCAGTTGTTTTCTGCCCCAATAAATGTGTCTTATTACTATGTTTATTGTTCTTACAAATAATGTTGAAATTATCATATCCTGAGTTAATGGCATATAATACCTAGTTTGCTAGTTATTTTTGTTATTTTGTTTTAGTCATATTATGGAATTTACCTTAACGATTATAAGATTAGAATATAACCTCATAATGTTGTTGACGGTATTGGAATTGTTTTCAATCAACTCCCTTTAACGTGTACGAGGTGTGGTTTGTGTATATATTGGACACGAATTTCAAAACAACAGATAAACGTAACTGTAATTATTATAGACAGTTTGGTACATGTTTGCAAGTGAAATGGTTTTTAACTGCAATTGTGTTTTTTTTTACTTTGGAGCCTGTATGATTAACATATTAAACAAACTTTTTTAAACCCTATAACTAACCAGTAGGGAAAGTTCAAAAGTCGGACGGGGCCGACTATATGATACCCTTCACCACTTTATGTACATACAAGAGATGTTATTATATACAATATTCTGTATATAGAACAGACATAGAATCTTTGGAGGACCGGGCGGAATTAAATGTGCTATATGGAAAATTACAAAATTCTTTTAAAATTCCAAAAAAAAAAAAATTCAAAAAATGTTTTGCGAGCACATTTATGCTTTTTGGTACATAGGTTAAGAAAAATTTGCTGAGTTCTACAATCTTATAATTAGTCTAGTCCTTTATCTGGATGCGCGTCCTAATTATAAGAAAAAATCAAAAAACACCGAAAATCCGGCTTCAAAATGTCAGCATCCATTTTGGATGGATGCAGTGATTGGCTTCAACACATTGTCACCCATTTGTGTACATTACCACCATTACAGCTTCCACCCTACTTATTATTTAATACCAATATTTTAAGATTTTGACAAGAACACTTCATTTTATAGAAATGAATTTAAATTATATGCAATATGTTCATATTTCGCGAGTTATAACCTTGCAAACCTCAGTTTCAAGGAACTTAAAAGATTTTTGTAATTTCCCATATAGATAGATATTTGAATCAATTGAAAAAAAACATACACATACCATTCTGAAATCAATAAAAAATTGCATGTTAAACGGGCAGACTTCGATTCTTTGGTGTACCATTTGTATGAAATCGAGTACAATTTTGTATGGGGGCTATATATAAACACATGGACCTAATTGAGCAACCGTTGCATACACTATTTGTTTTATTTATCACTCAATATTCAATTTAATACCCTTTGCCAAATTTCGTGTAAATAAAACAAACATAGGCCCTTCGGGACACAATTTTCATAAAATGGAAAGAAAATATATATAAGACCTATAGTAGTGTTTGGCGGGTTATTTGGGATACCATTTGTATTTTGGTTTTGCAAAATAGTCAGGCTTAATCCCAGTTTGTTGTTTTTATAAAAAAAACAACTATTTATTAGTGGGGAATGTATGGCATTGTCCGCCGAGGGGTAAGGCAGGGAAGACTATAGTTTCGGATCTCGCCACTGATCCTCATCAGTTCCCAAAAAACTAAGGGAACAAATGGTATCCCAAATAACCCGCCAAACACTACTGAAGTTGTAGACGAGGCACGGTCATACTGTTTGGTTTATTGCTTTAACTAGCAATGCCAACAACAACGTTATGTGCATTCGTCACAAAGTGACGACACATAGCAGTGGGAAATGTATTGTAGTTGTCTGTAAATGCCTTGTTGACCACGAAGTCAGGCGCCAACGAAACGAACTTTTCATTGGGGTCGTATCGCTGGTAACGTAAGAACTTCGAATTGTCACAAGAGACATTTGGGTTTGAAAGGTTTTTTGTAAAGAAGCTATTAATAGCTTCTGGGGAGAATATCCCAACAAAAAACTAAGGGAACTGATGAGGATCAGTGGCGAGATCCGAAACTATAGTCTTCCCTGCCTTACCCCTCGGCGGACAATGCCATACATTCCCCACTAATAAATAGTTGTTTTTTATAAAAACAACAAACTGGGATTAAGCCTGACAATTTTGCAAAAACAAAATATAAGACCTATATCAAAATCAACAAACCTTATCACACATAATTTTTTAGTCAATTGCATTCGCTATGCAAAATTTTGCTCAATCGAACAAATATTGGTGTATCATTCACAATAATCGGATGAAACTATATATGGGAGTTATATCTAAATCTGAACCGATTTTAACAAAACTTCACAGACATCAGTATGTACATACTTCAGTACTCTGTGCACAATGTTGTCCCAATCGTAACAATATTGGGAGTTTTGTGCACTATTAACCTAAAAACGGACGAAACTATATATGGGAGCTATATCTAAATATGAACCGATTTTAACAAAACTTCGCAGACATCAGCCTGGACCTAATTCAGTACTCTGTGCAGAATTTTGTCCCAATCAGACAAATATTGGGAGTTTGGTGCATCATTCACATAAAATCGGACGAAACTATATATGGGAGCTTTATCTAAATCTGAACCGATTCCAACAAATACATAAGTATAGACCTGATTCAGTGCGCTGTGCAAAATTTTGTCCCAATCGGACAAATATTGGGTGTTTGGTGCATCATTTACATGAAATTGGACGAAACTATATATGGGAACTATATCAATAGAGTTCTTCCGTGGGCAAAATATTTGAACGGTCCCAAATTTCATCCAAATCGGAATACATGGACCGACGGACAGACAGACGGACATGCGTAAATCGACTCAGAAAGTGATTCTATGCATATTGTCAAATGGCACCATGGGCCTATCTCGATTCCTTTGGCTGTTACAAACATATGCACAAAGACATAATACCCTGTACCACAGTGTGGTGAAGGGTATAAAAAAGGAGAGGATCATTATAATAATAACATTCTCCGCACTGGCATTTTTGATATGAATAGTTAAGGTGGAAAGTGAATTTTAAGCAACTAGAGATCAATACTAATTTATTATTTGAATTCTTTTGAGTTTCAGAACCCAGTGCCACAAGACATTTTAGTGATTTTAGCACCAATTGTGTTCTCTGTACAGAATTATATGACCGTATGCGACCACTCATAAACTTATAAAAATAGTCGTTAAAAATTGCATGTAAAAATTTAATTAAAAAAACAGTTAGGAAAGTAGTAAAGTCAAAGTCAGACTATATGATACCCTCGCCACTTTGGGTATATTCAACAGTTGCATTCTAAAAGAAGTCGCATTTTTTTAATATAGTTAACATGAAATTGGATAAACTAAAAAATGTGATCTTTATCTAAATGTGAATGGACTTAGATCATTCCATAAACATGTGACTCTGCAACAATACTCAATCGGACATCCGTTGATTATTTGGGGTCCAATTAACATGAATTCGGTCGAAAATATATATGGGCTATATCTTTGTAAGTTTTGCAAAATTTCGTACCAATCTGGCAAACATAAGGAGTTTGGAGCACTATTTACATAAAATTGGACGAAAATGTATATGGAAGCTATATCCAAATCCGAAGCGATGTGGGAGCTAGGCACAAGTGTGCCTATACTAACTTCAGTACGTTGTCGGACGGAACTTTATCTATATCTGAACCGATTTCAACGAAACTTTACAAACATTAGGTTATATTACCATCAGTATGTTGTACAAAATGTTGCGGCAATCGGCCTAACTTTGTTTCTTTGGTGCACAGAGACTCATAAAAAATAATATAGGTCCACGTTTTTACAAACTCCAATCTTAACCGAATTTGGTATTTTTTTTCAGTCCAATTCATAAGGTAATTTATTTTGAAAATTGTTGTTAATATGAGTGGTTTATTTTGATAATGGTTAAAGTCCATTTTAGGTTCTGATACGAGTCTTGGTTTTCTAGAAAATTTTACAAATCATATTAAGCTAAGTATACTATCTATCAAAAAAAATTAATACCACTTAACAATATTTTTGCAGCAAATCAAACCCAAACCTTCAAATATCTCAATATAAGAAAAAACGAATAAGCTAGGAAAGGAAATATAAAATAAACCAAAAAATAATTATTTGGTATTTTAGAGGACAACCAGTAAGGAAAGTAGTAAAGTCGGACGGAACCGATTTCAATGATACTTGCCAGAGATTATCTTATATTAACTACAGTTCACTGTAACAAATTGTGTGGCAATCGGACAAACTGTGGTCCTTTAGTGCACAATTTACATAAAATCGGAAGAAAAGATATATAGCAACTATATCTAAGTCTGGCCCGATTTTCACGAAACTTAACACACATCATTCTAGATCTTATTCATTACGCTATGCCGTGCAAATCGAAAGATATATATATATATTGACATTGGTGCACCATTTACATTAAATCGGGGGAAAATATATATGGGAGCTATATCTACATCAGAACCAATTTTCCGGAGACTTAACACACATCATTCTATACCTTATTCAGTACACTATACCAAATTTCGTGCAAATCGAAAGATATATATTGACTTTGGTGCACCAGTTACATTAAATCGAACGAAAATATATATAGAAACTTGACACACATCAGTCTAGACCTAATTCATTACGCTATGCCAAATTTCGTGCAAATCGAAATATATAACAGGACTTTGATACACCATTTACATTAACTCGGACGAAAATATATATATGAGCTATATCTAAATCTGGACCGATTTTCAGGAAACTTAACACACATCATTATAGAACAAATTCAATACACTGTACCAAACTTCGTTCAAATCGAACGATTTATAGCGACTTTGGTACACCATTAACATTAAATCGGACGAAAATATGTATGGGAGCTATATCTAAATCTGGACCGATTTTGAGGAAACTTGACACACATCAGTCTAGACCTAATTCATTACGCTATGCCAAATTTCGTGCAAATCGAAAGATATATAGGGACTTTGTTACACCATATACATTAAATCAGACGAATATATATATATATATATAATATATAATATATATATATATATATATAAGAGCTATATCTAAATCTGGACCGATTTTCAGGAAACTTAGCACACATCATTCTAGACCTAATTTAGTACGCTGTGCGAAATTTCGTGCAAATCAAAGTATATTTAGAACTTAAGTACACCATATACATTAAATCGGACGAAAATATATATGGTAGCTATATCTAAATCTGGACCGATTTTTCTCAATTTTAATAGGGTGCGTCCTTGGGCCAAATAAGTGACCTATGCCAAATTTCATTCAATGTACTTTGTTTACAATCACAAATGTACTTTGTTTACAATTTAACATTTATGAATCCCTTAGAGCACCTGAGGTAGTATTTGGGTAGATATATTCAAAAAAATATGTTAGCAACATAGCATTCTTTAGATTAAAGGGGATAAATCCGAATCTATGAGGGGATCGGCTAACGGAAAACTAGTTAATTCGATACCTTCACGTTAAATTAGGATTTTTAAAGCTAAGGGTTACAAAAATAATATTTAATAATTGATAGTGCAATGACATTTATTTAGCAAAAATAAACAATATAAAATAAGAATATCTAATCTCACAGTCTCATTTATTAGGTATTCCAATTTCGAGATCACGTAATTGAACATTACATGGGTATTGAAATGAAACGATCTATGTGCACAACTAGGAATAGGTATATCCCCAGCTCCAACACTTTTATGAACCTAATTTTAAAGACATTCCACGCTTTGCGATTTTAAACTATATTGTAACATAATTATTAGATTATTTAAACAAAAATATCCTCAACAAATATACTCTAATAACCCACATGCCATACCTTAGAACTTGAGCCACAATATCAATGACAAGATACAAAATACATCCTAATTATTTTTTCCTTTTTATTAGTTAAAAATTAAAATTTGTAATTATTTCACGTTCCCAAAAATCTGAATTCCCAAAAATTTATGATGAAATTAATGGAGGGGGAAATGTGATGACAAATGGTGTGAATATTTTTTTTGTTGCTATCAATTCCTTTGATTAAAAATATCTGATTACAATATGATAATTTATTGAACCTAAAATGATTCAATTACAATACAAATGCAGTTGATAACTTAAGAGCGTTTAATTATAATAACTGATAAGAAGAAATAAGGCAGAAGCAAAACAAAAGAACTCTTCTTAATCCCCATGTGAATGTCATAAAAAACCCCTCCCAAACAAACTCCAAACAAAATTAGAGCGCAACTCAGTTATTGAGAACACTGTGAGTATCACTTAAATTGAACAGATTTAATATAAACCAAATTTAATGTACTAAATTTCAATGTATGTGTGGGTGTGTCGGTGTGTTTTCGTTTCGTGAGAATGTACTAAAAAAATTGTGAGCTGGCAAATCATTGACCAAATCGAGAACAGCATCGAAGATATGCACATACACACAAACCCCACACATTGTTAATACGTTGTACTCATCCTCATCCCAGCATCGTGACGGCGATGATGATGATGCCTGCGCTGATATTCTTGTGACTCGTTAAAAACTCAATACGAAGAATTCGAAATTCGAATACCACAAACTGAGAATCAGTTCACACATATAAATGTGACCAGTCGAGAACTGTCAGTAAACATTCCTGTTGCAACAATCAAAGCCTAAGGATTAAACAGCTCAGCATTTGTTTTAATTAACAGCGAATATTGTGAAACGCCAAAATAAAACGAGAATACAAACAAAAAAAATTAAAATAAATTAAACGAGAATATAAAGAAAAAAGAAATAAAATCAACTACTTTTAGTGTTTTACTAATTTCAAGAATAAAACCAAATAAAAGTGCAAACATGAATAAAAACGTGATTGTGTTCTTCACAATTGTGGTGAGTAAAATTGGAAAAGGATTAAAAAATAAAAACATTACAAAAAATGTGAAAAATAAATGGAACTGAAAGAAGTGGACATAAAAATCAAAACTTGATATTTGTAATGTGCTAATAACATGTATTGCGAACATTGATCATACAACCCATAGTGCGAATTGAAGTGAAGTGAATTCCGAATTTTTTGTATAAATTGGCAAAGATTATTTAAAAATGTGTACGATTTTTAGAATACTTTAAAACTGTTAATAGAATATTGCAGGGAAAATTGGTTTCGGAAGTTCATCGCTTAAAAATTTAAATTTATTACTTCGAAGTTGTCACGTATCTTTTTTCAAAATATTTATTACTTTACATTTGCATATTATGCTGACATTGAATAAGTACAACAATTCTGAAATATGTAATGCCGTACAAATAAAGTGGAGGTCCCAAGATTTACAAGAAAATATCAGATATATTTCGAATTTGTCTTACTTAAAAATTTCATTGCCGAACAATACAAGGTAGAAAGGCGTTTAAAAAATAATTAAGGAAAGAATTGTTGAAGGAGAAAGTCTTCCTTTGTGATACCATACACAACTACCATCAGAATCTATTTTCAGCAGATATGAATCCTAAGACGAAGACAGTTCCTATTTCATACACTGACAGATTCTCCGGATCCTGTCTTTCACTAATAAACATTTATATGAACAAGGTTGACTTGACCTGATAAATGCTTATTCATTGCCCAGAGCCCGTGCTATTTGTAAATGTTTGTGGTGTTCGGGTCCTATAATGACCATAAAAGGTCTCGGTCTTAAATATAAATAAGATTATATATTGCTTAGGATCGGTACCGACAAACGTGACTAGAGAAGACCAAGCTAAATATATTTAGTTATTAGAGATCGGTGTACCAAGAGGTGGGTCTGGCGCCAAAGCATACCTATAATAATATTTTATTCTTTAGTGTTATTGGTAGTTTGAACTGAACAAAGTCCACTTAAAAGCAAAATTTGCTACCATATGGGGTCGGAATGTGAACGTGAATTGATTTGTTTTCAGACGATCAGAAATTCCCATGAAGAAAACAGCAATTAGATTCCATTTTGTCATTTTGAACCTCACCAAATAACCGCCGCGATATATTCATTTAAATATCATAAATGTCCTTTTGCTATCTCAACCTAATAATTTTGAGATTTTGATTTTTGCTTTGACTAAAAAGTCGACTTTTAAATTTGTCGATTTTGTCAAAGCTTTTCAAAATCAATACAATTTCGGAAATAATTTCGTTCACAGGGCAGATTTAATGTACATTTCATATATGTAATAATACGATTATAATATATCGCCCTATGGCGAATAAATTTATTGCATCATTTCGCGTATATGAAAACTGAATTTTCG
>NW_026888135.1:0-9306 GCF_032173495.1 Musca vetustissima | reverse complement strand
GTTTATGTTATTTCCCTGGGATGGTACGACATGCGGTGAAAATCTCAGTAAAATCGGTTTAACGGTTTTTGAGTCTAGAAGCGAAACATTTTTTATTTCCTTCATGTAAATTATTTAAGTGCAACGGAGAGTGCATTTCCCCCTATCGTTCCACGCTCAATTTTGTATGGATGATGTGTATTAACACCTACGTCATTCAGACAAATTTTAAAGGCGGTACATGTAACGGTTCTTAAGATATACGCATATTACATGTTCAGAAATTTTGAGGTATGTTTACTATTGATGCTATAACTCTGCATCCACGCGGATTTTTAGAAGTTTATATAGCCTATGTTACTTTAAGGGCATGCCCCGACATACAGTGTAAATCTCATTAACATCTGTTCAGCGGTTTTAGCGTCTATCGGGAACATACACACAAACAAACAAACAAATTTTTTTCTATTTTATATATATAGATGTTATTCCTAGAGCATGTTATGACGTTCTGTGAAAATCGCAGTCAAATCTTTTCTGCATTTTTAGAGTCTAGAAACAAAATAATTTTAATTTTTAATATGCTGATTTTTAAAATGCAGTAAAAAGTGCATTTTCCGTTGATCGTACCAGGCTCATTTTTATATGGATGGTGTATATTCACACCTTCGTTATTCAGGCAAATTTTGAAAACGGTATCTGTAACCGTTCTTAAGATAAACGCATATTACATGTTCAGAAATTTTGAGGTATGTTTACTATTGATGCTATAACTCCGCATCCACGCGGAATTTTAAAAGTTTAAATAGCCTATGTTACTTTCAGGCCATGCCCCGAAATCTCATTAAGATCTGTTCAGCGGTTTTGGCGTCTATCGGTAACATACAAACAAACAAATTTTTTCTATTTTATATATATAGAAAGATAGCTTCCATATACATTTCCTTTTGAGTTAAGGTAATAGTGCACAAAATATATAAAGTTTGTACGATTGGCACAAAACACATTTTTCGCTTGGCGGATGTAGTGATGAAGTACCAAACCGATATTGTTGACATACTGAAAATGCGATGGAAAGGGACAGACGTAAGTAAATCAGACGATTACGCACTGTATTATGGTTAAAAGGAGAATAAAAGATCTCGTCTCCAGTTTCATTCTAGTAGATTAGCGAATTTGCTATAATCCATACAAAAGCGAAGTTCTTTTACATCAGTATTATTTGTACCTATTTTCCGACAAAAGACAAAGAGAAGCAGATCAAAGACGTATTTTACAATCGCCTAGAAACAGCATATAACCGCTTCCCTGGCCACGGCATTAAAATTTTAATGCCAAAATCGGAAGGGAAAATATTTTTGGCCCCACCGTCGGAAAATTCAGCCTTCATGATGAAACATCCGACAACAATTTGAGGTTGATTGACATCGCGACAGCAAAAACCATTATAGTTAGCAGAACCAGATCCAAGATATACCAAATTCTACCGATCAAACGACGAAAAATCAAATCGATGTTGTTGTGATATACGGAAGGCATTCGTCCAGTGTTTTAGACGATCAATCGATCCGAGGAAGGAATATTGATTCGGACCACTACATTGTAGCAGCCAAGGTTCGAACTCGTCTTAATGTAGTAGCAAATGTGCTACCTAATGTAACACGAAAACTCGATGTCGAAAAGCTGCAACACAACAAGTAGATGAAGCCTACTCAGCTCATCTTACCTACTTGCTAGTCGAAAGCACTCCTTGTCTCGATAATATTATAGGAGTACAATGGCAAAGAACCAAAGACCACCATCAGGAAATCCCGTGGAACGATCAGGAGTGTCGTAATACTACTGCTATGAAAAACGCAGCAACGCTACAGACATTAGCAACACGTAATTTGATGGGGAATTATCGGGAGAAATCAAGAGAGAAGAAACGTCTTTTCAGAAAAACGAACAAGAAAAACGTGAGCGTGAGAAAATCGAGATGTACAAGAGTCAGAATGAAGTCTGGAAATTTACCAACGAGTAAACACCAAACCGAATGCTTTGGTGCAGGTGTATCCTCCAGTAAAGATGAAGAAGAATACCTGGTGAACGATACATACAGGGTATTGAGAATCTGCAAGGATCATTTTGAAAAGCGGTGATCAAGATATCCAATAAGATAACCAATAAGAGATCACGGTATTGAGTGTATACCAACTAGCCAATATGAGGTCCGAAGACAATCAATCGGCTGAAGAATAATAAAGTCGCAGGTGCCGATGGGTTACCAGCCGAACTATTGAAGACTGGTGGTCAGATACTGTTCAGTAGCATGCTCAAACTCACTGATGGTATCAACGCGTAAGACGTCCAGTAGACTCGGAACAACTTTGAGACTTGAGAACTGCAGCTTCAAGGTAGTGAACGATTTTATATACCTCGGTACAACCATAAATAAAAATAATGACATTAGTTTTGAAATTCGGAGAAGAATAGTGTTGGCCAACAGATGCTACTATGGTCTGAGTAAGCAACTCAAAAGCTAGGCCACCTCCCCCCAGACTAAACTCACACTCTACAAGACGCTAATACTACCCGTGCTAGTGTATGGATCTGAAGCATGGGTACTTGCGCACGCAGATGAGACAGCTCTTGGATTGTTTGAGAGAAAGGTTTTCCGAAAGATGTACAGACGGATCTGGGTTGACGATGAATATCGGCTTCGAATGAACCATGTGTTGTACATTGTCAGATGTATCGAGCTGCAGCGACTACGTTGGCTAGGTCATGTTGTGACAATCAATGAGGGTTGAATGCAGTCTTTTAAGTTTAATGGAAATCGGTTAAGATATAGGTATAGCTCCCATGTATAACTTCAAAAATATAAATAAAAAATTTTTGAATATACTTATTGCTTCTTATCAAAAAATTATACCCAAATATCTCTTGTAACAAATCGAACTACTTACGTTTCCAGCGATATCAACTCACTAACAAAAATGATTACCATTTTTACATTTTCCATTCATATTCCAGATTCTCAAATATGTTTTTATACTCTGATTGTGATTTTATCCCTTCGTGCAGTTTTCGTGGAAATTAATATATTCATGAACACGAAATTTTCTAATTACAAAATTCCGGGGAATAAGAAATTTGCGCGAAACTCCGTTTTGCATTTTTACAAATTGTTTACACATCCGAACAAACTTCCGGTATAGTCATCGTCGAAAACCGTCAGCATCCACCACAATTTTAATTCACAACAATTTAATTAAATTATCAAGGCATAGTATAGCGTAGCTTGGTACGTTAATGATGATTGCCAATAACTTTGTTACTTTATTGTCAATTGAGAATATTTGACAATGGTAAAATTATCGCAGAATACAGCAAAGCAAATATTTAGAAATTTTCGTAATTAGTAAAAATAGCAAATAAGTAAACTGTCGAAGTATAAAACTATGTTATAAAATAAATTTTCAAAAGGTAAAAATATTTTTAGATATATTCAAATATGTTTAAAAAATACTAAAAAACAATACAGAAAATAGTTTTACAGTTATGTGATCCTACATAACACTTATGCTTCGAGTTTCATAGTACACACATGTGAAACGTCTTATAGTATGCAAAATATATTCGTATTATCTATTTTATTGACAGAATATTGTACATATACGACCAAAATTATTAGAGGAGGATGAATGTTATGCCTGGTTTATATCGTTATATATTTTACAAACTTACAATAAGAATATTAGGAGCTCTCTTGTTTATAGCCGGTCCCAAGGGTACAAAATAAAAAAAACGCTGTTGCAAACATAAATTTACTGTGGAAAAATCATTTCGGGAGGCCCGTGATTTGGATTCTCATTGGGTAACAAATTTCCCACCCAGTAACACCACAATTCAGCGTATTCAATGTATGTTCTGGTGTGCGTATGATGAACATTTATATGATTCGATATATGTCATACGCCATATTGTGCATACATATAAAATTTTCTACAGGTGATTGTAGGCGTATTGGTTGCAAGAAATTACAGAGCCTTAATTAAGCTTTAATACATAGACTCACAATATCAAGTGACAAAATACGTAAACATTTATTATGATAAAAATTAACACCCAGGTTTTATATTCAACGGACATTAAATATTTCAAAATTATGAATGTGTATAATTTGTGAACATGTATGAAAACACTATGATTTTACGAGGTGTTACATTGAGCCGAAATGAATATAATTCATGATAAAAAAAAAAACTCTGAAAGTTTGCACTGTCATTTCTAGTACTTCTCGGATGGTTGGTATTGAAAATGGGTCCACGTTTTTGTATAGCCCCAATATAACGACAACCCAATTATAAGTATTTTGGTTATGTTTGTCAAACAAATTGGCTATTATAATGTATTCTGGGTACTCATTGTATCGGAAATCTTCTTACCAAAAACTATCAATATTAGTCCAAGATTCGGAGTAGCCCCACATATATTATTATTCGGTATTTTGGGCACGTTTTCAATGGCTGTTACTTGATATTTAGGTTTCTGATTGGGTACAACCAATATTTACCAATATTAAAAGTTTTAGGTAGGTAGATTACCTAAAACTTTTAATATTGGTAAACTTTTAAAAGAAGCCCCCATATCGCATATTTCAGCAGTAGAGAGATTTGGTTACGTTTTTCAACAATTGGATGATTTATCAACTCATTGTATAGGAAATCTTTTTACCAACTATTAATACTATCAATATTAGTATAAGATTCGGAGTAGCCCCACATATATTATTATTTGGTATTTTGGGCACGTTTTTCCATGGCTGTTACTTTATATTTAGATTTCTGATTGGGTAGATAATCTACATACCTAAAACTTTCAATATTGGTATACTATTTAAAGTAGCCCCTATATACCGCCACCTCCCTCAGGTTACGTTTTTCAACGAAACTGGTTGTAAATATATCCCACACAACTATGTTGTCTGTGTATTTTAGCGAGGTTAGGCACCAAGGGTTTGGACCCAGACCCACTTTTTAGTATACTAATTGTCAGATATCGACTAGCTGAGTCGACATAGGACTAATCGAAATTGTCCATGTTTTTCTTGTCGCTCTAGAACAATCTTAATCCAAACAGCACGTGATTTACTGTTTTGATGAAGATCAATCTATATTTACCGGGTCAAAGGAACCCAGATTCTTTTAAAATTCCATTAAGAAAAATATGCTGATTCGAAATCTGTTCGCGCTCACAAATTTGGATGCTGCGCACAAAAGTTATAGCGGTTTTAAATCTTGTATTTCAAATATAAATTATCGCGAATTTCTTCACAAATGGTTAAACATATTTATTTTCTTTGCAGACCTAGTCAAATCATATTGAAATACTGTTTAGTAGTCGCGAAAAACAAATAGAAGAATGAAGATATCGGAAAATAAATTAATTTTTGAATTAAAACAATTTTTTTTTTAATTTTAGATTTTTTAGTATGGTTAAGAGCAAATTCTTTTAGATGATTGTTAAATATCGGTAAATTCGCCTAATAAGAGTTTCGTCGTTAAAAGTGACTAAATATATTGCACATACAATTCATAAAAATTATCAATATTAAAAAGCATGCGATTCGCGTATTAGTTGAAATCAGTTGATGCGCATGCATCAATCAATCTCTTCCAATAATTATGCATTTTTCGAGGTTTCATTAAGCGGCCAAAGTGTGTCGCTCGATGCACATTACTATGCAAAAACCCTAAAAAATACTAAAATGGCGCAACGTGCATACGATTTGTATGCGATTTCAGTAATCTCCTACGAAAATACAAAAAAGGACACCTATTTTAAAAGGATCGGTTAAGAACCGCGGATGTGCCCCCACAATCGATTTTTGATAAAATACGCATATTATTCGCGCATCGAATGAATGTATGTGAAATCAATTCGAACGAATCCGCGATTATATACGCGAATTTGTCAAAATAAATTTTTGCAGTTTTTCCCACATTGGGCGGAATTGAGCTTGCATGGGCTCATTAGATCCGGCACGTAAAAAAAACTAAAATAACGCGGGGTTCCACGCCATTTGAGTGCACATTCTTAATTTTAGACTCAAAAAATATGTTTTTTTATAAAAATTTACGCACCAAATTTTCGTCTTTGGAACCCAATTGCAAAGAAGCTACAGTGAGCACATTCATGAGATATACACTAACCGAAGCAAAATTACGAGTTCTACCTCCACCATAGTACGGAGGGTACACCCTCCACCATAGTATGGAGGGTATATTAATTTTGTCATTTGTAACTCATCGAAATATTCATTTCCGACCCTATAAAGTATATATATTCTTGATCAGGGTAAAATTCTAAGACGATCTAGCCATATCCGTCCGTCCGCCTGTCTGTTGTAATCACGCTATCTTCTGAAGGAATTGAGATAGGGTGCTGAAATTTTGCATAGGGTTGTCTTTTGTCTGCAGGCAGGTCAAGTTCGAAGATGGGATATATCGGTCCACGTTTAGGCATAGATCCCATATAACAGTACCCCCCAATTTTCGGTGTTTTGGGGTTCTTGGGCGCGTTTTTCAACCGAATGCCCTGAAATTTAGTACATTGGGTTCTTATAGGGTACTAAATGTCCCCACAAAAAAATATAAATATAGGTCTACTTTTTCTGGTAGCCCCCATATAACGGTACCTCCTAATTTACAGTATTTTGGGGGTTTTGATCGTATTTTTCTACCGAATTGGCTGTAATTTAGTATTTCAAGTTATTAATGGGTACGAAATCTATCCTTATAAAATTATAAATATAGGTCAATTTTTTCGGATATCCCACATATAAGGATACCCCCCAAATATCGGTATTTTGGGGTTGTTGAGCGCGTTTTTCAACCGAATACGCTGAAATTTTCTACATTTGGTTCTTAATAGGTAACAAATCTCTCCACAAAAAAATATGATTATGGGTCCATTTTTTTGGGTAGCCCCCATATAAGGGTGCGCCAATTTTCGGTATTTTGGGATTCTTGAGCGCGATTTTTAACCGAATTTGCTGCCTCCTTTTTGGGGTAGTCCCCATATAACCCCCTTTTTTATATTAAAATAGTTATCTGATTTGTTCCGCGTTTTGAGTTTGGTTCTAAGACTCTTTTGCCAGAAGGTTAAGGGTATAATTATCCTTTAAAAATTTCTAAACTTTGTATTATGGTTTAAATAATCCATTTTTAGAAATGTCGATATAGGTCCACTTTTTCCCCTATATTTTCATTTCTAGTACCTGTCAATATATCTATGGTGGAGGGCATCCAAAGTTCGGCCCGGCCGAACTTACCGCTTTTTCACTTGTTTTACATTACCACCATCACAGCTTCTACGCAACTTTTTATTTATTACCTATATTTAAAGATTTTGACAAGAACACTTCATTTTATAGAAATGAATTAAAATTTTATGCAAACCACAGTTTCAAGGAATTTAAAAAAAAAAATTGGTAATTTCCCATATTTACTCCTAGACCGGAGAAATTGATGGTATATCCAAGAGAAGTGGTTGGCCTTTAAATCGATAACAATTATATTTTTCTATGTAGAGGAGACTGGGGCACATTCGGCACGTTTTTAGATCTCTATATTTCAGTACCTATTCAACAGATATAAAAAGTTTATGGCTTGTTATTGTCGTCTGATACTTAATTATAAAAACTAGTACCAAAAAATTTATATAAAAATTAGTATTTGTTAAAAATTTTTACAGTTTTGTAAAAAAAGTCAAATTTGTCGAATGTGCCCCTACCCGGGGTAGCGTCGGCATTTGATGGGGCACACCATAGTCATAGCCTGGTAATTGTCACCGCTATCAGTCTGGTTGAAATTCAGAGCCTCTAAATGTTCCATTTTGTTTTAATATACGATGTACAGTGAAAACTTTATATCGAAAACGCGATTTGCGAATGTGATCCGATGCCGAAGGTGTCTCCCCTACTCGGATATAGGATTAACCATGACTAGAAAATATTGCCTGCGGTTCCGATTAAAGCCAATGAGGACGCCCATAATTTTCGATGGTGAACAGATTATATTTATGACCGAATACGCCACAATTATAAGGCGAACATCACAAATGTTCCATGTGAAAGGATAAAATTAACCAAAACTTGTTTGTGGAAAATAATAAAATTGGAAACTTATGAATATTTTTTTTCGAAAAAAAAAATGCCGCAACTGTTGATCTCTAATCGGTCAAGAGAGTGCAAATATCGCGAAATATTACCCAGACTCGGAACATAGATCCGCACAAACTCTGTGGTCGGATTATCATAAGATGTCAAATTTCACGATCAAAATATTCATCGGTCCTCATCTATATATATAAAAATGGAGCCAAAAAAATGTATACTAACGCATCAATTGAGAACGGCTGGACCGATTTGACTCAAAATTGTTTTCAGTTGTCGGTAATTACTGTGGGAAGGTTTTATGAAAAAAAAAAAATTGAGAAAAATCCGCGAAAAAATATTTTAAAGAAACGCCTGGACCGATTTGACTTAAAGTTTCTGTTAGTAGTCTGTAATTGAAGTGGAACGGTTTTAATGAAAGAACATTTTAAGAAAAATCCGCGAAAATGTTGCAAAATAGATTTTAAAAGATATTAGCATTTCTACACATTTTATATCGAACATTTATGGTTTCATCTCTTCGTAGTTCTTTGGTCGTGGTCGAAAATGTAATTGTCAATTATGGAAAATTCTCAAAATATGTTAATTTTCTACAATCAATTGGATTGTCTTTGACTTCAAAAAAGTTGCTGTTCGTTAGTCTCGCTAAAACTCGAGAACGGCTGAACGGATTTTTCTTATCTTAGTCTTCAAATGTTCGTGGAGCTTCAGGGAAGGTTTAAAAGGTGAGAAAAAATCGAAAACCGCAAAAAAATTGCGAAAAAATATTATGAAGCATATTTGCATTTCCACGAATTTAGTATCGAGCTATTATGATTGCACCACGTCGTAGTTGTTATTTTGGGATATTTGGGCAAAAATTGATAGCGTATCAATCCTTTAAGCCTTCATTTGTCAATTGTTGAAAATCTAATTTTCCAAATTGGATTGACATTTATATTGAAACATTTTGTGAAAATGTCAAAAAATAATGAGAATGTCATTTAATGTTCCACCCAATCATCATTGTGCACATTGTCATAGAAATTAACATACATCGAACGAATTAACGATGAAATTGAAGTTGCGATGGTTTTGGTTCAAGATCCCATTACGCCTGAATCATTTTTTTCAAATATTTAATTAGTAATAGTTTGAAATGGCAGCCTACTTTTAAAGAGCAATTA
>NW_026888134.1:0-91488 GCF_032173495.1 Musca vetustissima | reverse complement strand
ATGTGCCGAATTTCGTGCAAATCGAAAAATATTTAGGGACTTTCTTGCACCATTTACCTTAAATCGGACGAAATTATATATGGGAGCTATATCCAAATCTTAACCGATTTTCACGAAACTTGGCATACATCATTCCAGGCTCAATTCAGTACGCTGTGCCAAATTTCGTGCAAATCGAAAGATATATAGGGACTTTAATGCACCATTTACCTTAAATCGGACGATGGGAGCTATATCCAAATCTGAACCGATTTTCACGAAACTTTGCACATATTATTCTAGACTTAATTTAGTACGCTATGCCAAATTTCGTACAAATCGAAAGATATTTAGGGACTTTGGTGCACCATTTACCTTAAATCGGACGAAAATATATATGGTAGCTATATTTAAATCAGAACCGATTTTCACGAAACTTTGCACACATCATTATAGACTCAATTCATAACGCTGTGCCAAATTTCATGCAAATCGAAGAATGTAGAGGGACTTTGGTGCACCATTTACATAAAATCGGACGAAACTATATGTGGGAGCTATAACTAAACCTGGACCAATTTTCACGAAACTTGGCACACATCATTCTGGGCTCAATTCAGTACGTTATGCCAAATTTTGTGAAAATCGAAAGATATATAGGTACTTTGGTGAAACATTTACCTTAAATCGGACGAAAATATATATGGGAACTAATCTAAATCTGAACCGATTTTCACGAAACTTGGCAGACATCATTCTAGGCTCAATTCAGTAAGCTGTGCCAAATTTCGTGCAAATCGAAAGATATTTAGGGACTTTGGTGCACCATTTACATAAAATCGGACGAAACTATTGTGGGAGCTATATCTAAATCTGAACCGATTTTCACGAAACTTGGCAGACATCATTCTAGGCTCAATTCAGTACGCTGTGCCAAATTTCGTGCAAATCGAAAGATATATAGGGACTTTGGCGCACCATTTACCTTAAATCGGACAAATATATATATGGGAGCTATATCCAAATCTGAACCGATTTTCACAAAACTTAACACAACATTATTCTAAGCTCATATCAGTACGCTGTGTCGAATTTCGTGCAAATCGAAAGATATGTAGAGACATTGTTGCACCATTTACATTAAATCGGACGAAAATATATATGGGATCTATATCTAAATCTGGACCGATTTTCACGAAATTTGGCAGACATTACTCTAGGCTCAATGCAGTACGTTAAGCCAAATTTCGTGCAAATCGAAAGATATGTAGAGACATTGTTGCACCATTTACCTTAAATCGGACGAAAATATATATGGGATCTATATCTAAATCTGTACCGATTTTCACGAAACATGGCAGACATTACTCTAGGCTCAAATCAGTACGGTATAAAAATGTAAAAGTGAAGGCTATAAAAATCCTTTACAAAAAATTATGTTGTAGTGTGTAAAATTCTCCCCACCCACAGCATTATCGAACACAACATGACCATTGATATGTTGCTTATATATGTTAGAAAGTGGGCCGTCCCCCACATACACCGCATCGCCGCAAAAATAATAACAACCGAAAAAAACCCCAAAACTGTCAATCTTCACAGTTAGGTACCACTATCAGTCCTGTTACCTCTAAGCGGATGACAACTGTGCGTTCATTCCCAGCCTAGCTAACCTGCCATGGCCATGGTTGTGGTTTCTGATTGTATTGGGGATGTGAGTGTGTCCCAGTGTGTGTGTGTGTTCGTTCCACTTCGCCGAATTCGAAGCCAGTTTTATTTTGGAGTGTTAATCCAAACAAACAATAAACGAAAAAAAATGTTCGGGAATAGTGTATCAAGTGTAAATATTATGAGACAAATAGATATGACAATTTAGTTTGTAGTGGTGGTTCGTTACCAGGAGATGTACAAAAAAATCGACAAACACACACTCCACACAAGCATACATTCATACACTACATCTTCATGCCATACAAATCCTGATAGACAAGCATAGCTGGAACAATTGTGAAAATTTACAATCCTTTTAGGTCTTAACAGGGACACACGATGGAGAATAAAACACCTGTTTAAGATGGGGTGGTATTGTCACAAAGTGACAAGGTGGAATTAAGTGTGAAACATGGAATGGATGCCTCACCCCTCCCTTGCGATTGAAAATTATGGAAAGAAAAATCACCATTTAAGATGAAATTTTAAATCATAATTGAAAAATATTTCTCATTTTCCCCATGCCTCCCCATACCACCCTCGCCTAACTTAGCTTAAAGCTATTTACCAGCATCCACAAAGGTATTACCGTGTAGCAGAAACACATGTAAAGAGCTATACGAATTTGATTTCCTTTTTGTTCTTTTATACAACAAAATAAGTGTCACTTGCAGATGATATCGGCAGCCATACACACACTAAAGATATACATACGCACACACTCACACATATAACGTCAGTATATACATATGAAGCATGCACGAGAAAAAAAATCAAGTTTTTATCAATGAGAGAGAATAATTTTTGACAGTGAAATGGGTGCTTTAAGAGATAAACAGTGGCATGAGAGGGATTCTGTGTAAAGAAAAATAACTTAACGAAACTTTTTTTTTATAAAAAGAGGAACTTAACGACATTTTTGTTAGAAAAATGGCTTAACGAAACTTTTTAGAAGAAGCCTATGACCTAACGAAACTTTTAGGCTGAGTTAACAACATCAATACAAAGATGGCTTAACGAAACTTCATAGAAGACAATGTGACTTAACGAAACTTGAAAATTTCGTTTTCTATACAAAAGTGACTTGGCGAAGGTTTTTGGGAGAAAAATGTGACTTAACGAAACTTTCAAACTGAGAAAATTCACTTAACGAAACATTTTCATATAGAAATTAACTTGACGATACTTTTCTATTTGGAAAATTCCTAAAAAAAGTTTCTTAACCAGACTCTTCTGTGAGAAAAATTGTCTTAACGAAACATTTTTATAAAAAACCTAACATAACGAAACATTTTTTTAAGGAAATCACACTTAACGAAACTTTTATGCATAGAAGCACCATTTAACGAAGCAGTTTCATATAGAAAATGTACTTAACGAAACTTTTCTTGAGGTATAACATACTTAACGAAATAATTATTTAAAGAAAAGTGATTTAACGAAGGTTTTTATAGATAAAAGCTACATTTCAACACTTAAAAGTGACTTAACGAAACGTTAAAACATTAAAAAATTATTTAACGAACATTTTTTACCGAAAAATTCACTTAACGAAACATTTTTATATAGAAATCAACCTAACGATACTTTTGAATATGTAAAAATCCCCAAGACTTACTTAACGAAACTCTTCTGTGAGAAAAATTAGCTTAACGAAACATTTTTATGAAGAAATCGCACTTAACGAAACATTTCTATAAAGAAATTACACTTAACGAAACTTTTCTGTGCAGAAAACACATTTAAGGAAACATTTTCATATAGAAAACATTATCGGCAGAGTAAAATCACTTGACGAAAGTTTTCTGTATAGAAAAGTCACTTGACGAAGCTTTTTTGAATATAGAAGTCATTTAACGAACTTTTCTTTAGGGGAAATTTACTTAACGAAATGTTTCTATCTGGAAAAGTTACTTAACGAAACTTACCTAGAGGAAAAATTACTTAACGAAACTTTCTATAGAAATGTTACATAACGAAACTTTTCTATATAAAAAACGAAACGTTCTATACGGAAAGTCACTTAACGAACCTTTTCTATATAGAAAAGTCACTTAGCGAAACTTTTCTGTATAGAAATGTCACTTAACGAAACTTTTCTATATAGAAAATACACTTAACGAAACTTTTCTATATAAAAAAGTCACTTAACGAAACTTTTCTATATAGAAAAGTCACTTAACGAAACTTTTCTATATAGAAAAGTCACTTAACGAAACTTTTCTATATAGAAAAGTCACTTAACGAAACTTTTCTATATAGAAAAGTCACTTAACGAAGCTTTTCTGTATAGAAAAGTCACTTAACGAAGCTTCTCTATACAGAAAAGTCACTTAACGAAACTTTTTTATATATATAAAAAAGTCACTTAACGAAACTTTTCTATATAGAAAAGTCACTTAACGAAACTTTTCTATATGGAAAAGTCACTTAACGAAATTTTTCTATATAGAAAAGTTACTTAACGAAACTTTTCTATATAGAAAAGGCACTTAACGAAACTTTTCCATATAGGAATGTCGCTTAACGAAACTTTTCTTTTGTTTTCCACATCATAAAGTCACATAACGAAACTTTTGTAATGAGGAAAGACACTTGACGAAACATTTATACACAAAAATCACTTAACGAAACGTTAACCTGGAGAAAAGTCACTTAACGAAAGTTTTCTGTAGAGAAAAGTCACTTAACGAAACTTGTCAATATAGAAAATACACTTAAAGAGACACTTTCCACGGAGAAACCCCACTCAACGAAATTTTACTTTAGTATTCCACATCAAAAAGTCACTTAACGAAATTTTTTTAAAGAGGAAAGTCACTTAACGAAACTTTTCTTCTTCACTTAACGAACATTTCCATAGATAACAAACCCATAACGAAACATTTCTATAGATAACAATCACTTAACGAATCTTTTCTGTATAGAAAAAATCACTTAACGAAACATTCTTGGACAGAAAACTCACTTAACGAAACTTTTTTTTATTTTGCCAAACCAATTTGACGAAATATTTTATTAGAAAAATACACTTAAAGAACATTTTCTATATCAAAAAATTACTTGACGAATTTTCCCATTAAGGCCCACTGTCTCTTGCATCGATTCTACATCGAAGCCACTCCATTATAAAGACTTCCGTTACTTTATTTTTTTCGGTTAGTTGAATAAAGCAACAAATATCCTCTACTGAAACTTTAAGCTTGTTGACGATGTATTTGTTGCTGTTGTTGTTGTAATTTCACTCGAGCAGTAACAAAAACCACATATCGTTGTAGATGCAACCAACCATCCGACCGACCAACCAGCCAACCGAACCACTCACCGGAAAGACACACATCGCACCCAAAAACAAAAATCCTTTTCACATAACGAAACACCAAAGTGTTGGTCCTTTCTCCTTACAGCTCTCCTCATTCGGCCACCAATACCCCGTGTGAGACATGGTGTGTGGCGCACACACGAGAACCCCACGCGTGATGGAAGATAAATTAAATTTTGTGGTTTGATTCTGTTTTTCGGTAAATGGGCAATCAATGGTTTGATTCATTCATTCGGCTATTCGCCCCGGCGTTCTATGGGCCATTCATTTATACAGGCAGGCAGTCATTCAGTCGTTCATTTGGCCATTCAGGCTGGCATTTTGTGGGCCCCGGTTAACTTATTCTTTAGTTATTTAAGGCGGCTCGACCGGGTAGCTGGCGAATCGTTGCGATGTTTGATTGTGTCTCTGAGCTTCCATTGAAAAAGAAGAAAATCGAAACGGAATGCTGGAAATAAAGGATTTTCCTACCGGCTAACAAAGAATTAAAAGGGGTGGTGCATGGTCCCCAGTGGGGGTGGGGGAGCAGATGATTCCGATAGGACACACTTTTCTCATTCAGACGATGAACGAGTCGATGGCAAAGTGTGGTGTGAAGAATTGGCTTGAAGTTGTGATAGTAGTTTTGTTGTTATTGTTGGCAATGGTGAGCTTTTCCTTTTTCACATTTCGCTTTTCATTTGACTACTATTGTTGTTGTAGTTATTGTTGATGTTGTTGTTATTTCGGCCATTGTAACATATAATTCGTTTGTATTGTTCGCCGGTTAATCTAATCGGAATTTTTATGGGCCTTTCAAACATAAAATTAAATGTTGATGTGTGTGGTTGGTTGTATGTTAATGTTGTATGGCACTTGTCGGTCAAACAAATCTGTAGTTTTTGGTGGCAAAAATAAATCGAAGAGAGAATGAGAGAGATAGTTGGAGAGTGTGAGAGAGAGGCTAAATATCTGCCTATAATGAAATAATGCATAAATTTTAATTTTAAAGTCACTAGGAATAACTTAACGAAGGTGTATAAATTGAATATTTTCTTCGTTAAGTTTAATTACCTTAATAAAAAGTTTCGTTAAGTGGATTTCCTATAGGAAAAAGTTTCGTTACGTGGGTTTTCTATACAGGAACCTTGCTTTAACAAATATTTTTACATAAAAGGAAGTTTCGTCAAGTGCTTTTTAATGTAGATAAGTTTCGTTAAGTGAGTTTTCTTTTAGGAAAAGTTTCGTTAAGTGGAATTTCTACATAGAAAAGTTTCGTTAAGTGAATTTTCTTTGAATTAATGTATCGTTAAGGCGATTTTTTATATAGAAAGGTTTCGTTAAGTGAGTTTTCTATACAAAAAATGTCGTTAAGTGGTTTTTATATACAAAGAAAAACCTTCGTTAAGTTAGTATTTTTCATAAAAAGTTTTATTAAGTGGATTTTGTCTATCAACAACTTTCGTTAAGTGGATTTTCTATACAGAGAAGTTTCGTAAGGAAACTTTTATATACAGAAAAGTTTCGTTAAGTGGATATTAAGTGCAGTTTCTTTAAACAAAAAGTTTCGTTAAGTGAGTATACTTCACAAAGAGTTTCGTTAAGTGGATTTTGTCTACCAAAAAGTTTCGATAAGTGGATTTTTCAAACAGAAAAGTTTCGTTAAGTGGATTTTCTATAAAGAAAAGTTTCGTTAAGTAATATTTCTGTACAAAAAGTGTCGTTAAGTGCAGTTTATTTAAACAACAAGTCTCGTTAAGTGAGTATTCGTTATAAACAGTTTTGTTAAGTGGATTTTGCCTACCAAAAACTTTCGTTAAGTGGATTTTCTATACAGAAAAGTTTCGTTAAGTGGATTTTGTCTACCAAAAACTTTCGTTAAGTGGCTTTTATATACAGAAAAGTTTCGTTAAGTACTATTTCTGTACAAAAAGATTCGTTAAGTGCAGTTTTTTTAAACAAAAAGTTTCGTTAGGTGAGTATTTTTCATAAAATTTTTCGTTAAGTGGATCTTGTCTACCAAAAACTTTTGTTAGGTTAGTTTTCTATGCAAAAAAAGTTTCGTTAATTAACATTTCTGTACACAAAGTGTCGTTAAGTGCAGTTTTTTAAACAAAAAGTTTCGTTAGGTGAGTATTTTTCATAAAATGTTTCGTTAAGTGGATTTTGTCTACCAAAAACATTCGTTAAGTGGATTTTTCATATAGAAAAGTTTCGTTAAGTGGATTTTGCCTACCAAAAACTTTCGTTGTGCCGCTTTTATATGCAACAAAAACGTTCGTTAAGTGACTTTTCTATACAAAAAATTTTCGTTAAGTAATATTTCTGTACAAAAAGTGTCGTTAAGTCCAGTTTTTTTTTTACCAAAAATTTCGTTAGGTGAGTATTCTTCATAAAGAGTTTCGTTAAGTGGACTTTGTCTACCAAAAACTTTCGTTAAGTGGCTTTTCTATACAGAAAAGTTCCGATGGGTGGATTTTGTATAAAAACAAGTTTCGTTATGTGGGTTTTCTCTATATAAAAGTTTCGTTAAGTGGTTTTTATATACAAAATCTTTCGTTAAGTGAGTTTTCTATAAAGAAAAATTTCGTTAAGTGATATTTTTATACAAAAAAGTCACGTTAAGTCCGTTTGTAGACAAAAAAAGTGGCATTAAGTGGCTCTCATATATACAAAAGTTTCGTTAAGCTGGTTTTTATATAAAAAGATTCGTTAAGTGTTATTATTTTTTACAGATAAGTTTCGTTAAGTAAACTTTCAATACAGAAAAGTTTCGTTAAATAGAATTTCAATACAGAAAGTTTCGTTAAGCGGGTTTCGTATACAAAAAAGCTTCGTTAAGTGAGTTTTACTGTACAGAAAAGTTTCGTTAAGTGAAAAGCTTCGTTAAGCGGTAGACAAGTTTCGTTATGTATATTTTCATAACAAAGAGTTTCGTTAAGTATAATTTCATTACAAAAAGTTTCGTTAAGTAGGTTTTTTACACAAAAAAAGTTTCGTTAAGTATGTTTTCTATACAGAAAATTTTCGTTAAGTTTTTTTAGTCTACAGAAATGATTCCGTAAGTAGTATTTGTATTAAAAAAAGTTTCGTTAAGTGGTTTTTGTATATAGAAAAGTTTCGTTAAGTTAATTTTCATAACAAAAAATGTTCCGTTAAGTAAGTTTCTATGCAGAAAATATTCGTTACGTATTTTTCTATACAGTAAAGTTTCGTTATTGCTCTATTATTAGATTATCACTTCACACACACCAACAACAACAATAATTTGCCAACATAGGTAATTCAATTTTTTAGTAGAATTTTTTTTTTCTGTTATTTTAATTCGCTCTTAATCTTATCTTTATTTGTTTACAATTATAAATCAAATTTTATTTGCCTTCCGAATTTACAATTTTTTCACCGAACCACTTCACGTCACGTTTCACGATAAGGTATCACAAGCCTTTAGACCCTCACCAATACAGGCGGCATAGGCCATCATATGTGGTATGGTATTTTGTTCATAGACACCGGTAAAGAGATGAGACCATGGTCCCGAAGCAAATACGCCAACATCTTCACCACCATGGGTCTCCGTGGACAATGGCACCGTGGCGGGGAACACATCCTTTGCGGCACCGGTCAATACCAAATTGGGGTCAATACGCTGAGTGGCCTTTTCATTGACATATTCCGAGTAGGAGGGGCCATTGGCATAGCTGAGCGGTGAATAGTCCATGCCATCAACATTCGAATTGCGTAGACTGAAAATGTCCGAGCCACGATTTTGATAACCAGCCACACTGAAGGTGTGCGAGTGATCGGAGGTCACGACAATGAGGGTATCTTCTTCGCTGGTCATTTCTCTAGCCATGGCAATGGTTTCGGAAAATTCTTTCGTTTCATCCAAGGCCATGCGTGCCTTGTTCGAATGATGCCCCAAATCAATTTTACCACCCTCCACAAAGAGGAAATAGCCCTGTTCATTGTCCTGTTCTAAAAATTCAATGGCCTTTTTGGTCATTTCCGCCAAAGTGGGTTGGGTGTTGGAGGGATTGGCCACCGCTTCCAGGTGGTAATCCATGTGATTGCTGCTGAAGGTACCCAACAAACGATCGATTTGTGTCAGATCCACATTAGCCAATTCTTCACGGGTCTCAACATAGGCATTGCGTGGGGATTTTTCTAAATACTCTTCGATGAGATTGCGGCCATCGGTACGCAAACCTTTGCTGTAGATTGTCTTGTCAAAGAAATTTCGCTTGCCACCACCCATCATGACCTTTAGACGGGATCCAACCGCACCATGGATCAGCTGGACAGCAATATCATCGAGGCCATTGTCTGGACCACAATCGGCCTCAAGATCATCATTATTTTCCCAAACACGGTCGGCAGTGTGAGCATAGACCCCAGCCGGGGAGGCATGGGTAATACGGGTGGTGGTAACAAAGCCGGCAGATTTTCCCGCATCCATGGCCCATTTGGCAATGGAGTAAACATGATTGGAGGTATTACGCATAGCTTCACAATTATCCCGACCGACATGGGCATTGACACCAATGGTACCATAATTGGCCTTAACACCGCACAAATAGGCTGTGGCCGTGGTTGCCGAGTCTGGGGTAATTTTATCCACACTGTAGGTTTTCGAAAGGCCAGTATAGGGGAATTCTTCAAACGACAACTTCGTGTGTTCACCATCAATGTAGTTGCGGGCCGCTACCAGGGTTGTCAAACCCATCCCATCACCCAAAAACATTATCACGTTCTTGGCCACCTTCGTATTTTGTTGTTGCCGCTGTTGTTGTTTGATGAACTCCTTGCCCTGATTTAACCAAAATTCTTGGGTATCTTCACCCACCCGTCTCAATGATCTGGCATCGAAGTGATCATTCCGCAAATCGGGATGCATTAATTTATCTTTTAAATCCTCTTCATCCTGTTGGGGGCTGCAGAGAACCGTTTGTATCAGGAGTAGGCCCAAAATCGTAATCTTAAGGGAGAACTCCATTGCGAACCACCTCTTCGAGCAAAATTTTCCGTTCAACTAAATCGAAATTGTCCAATACATGGGCCTTAAGTAGAACTTGTTGTTGTTGTTGGCGTCGCTTGACGCCTCTACTTCGCACGTCTTCGTCTCTGCTGTCACTTCACATCGATAGCTGTCAAATTAACTAACAATTTTTCTCAATGGCCGATAATTTTGTTAAACAGATTATCGCAATGTTGATCTTTGTTCGGAAATCACTCTTTTTTTTGGTAATATTGGCCACTTGTGATAATGAAATCAGTGACGGTGACGTCGAATAGCAAAAAAAAGAAGCGTGCTAATAAAGGAGGGTGTGGGGGCAAATTTCTTAGGATTCAAAATTAAAAGTTGTGGATTTTTTTAAAAAATATTTTTGGGGTCCTACACAAGGCGCGGATTTTTTAAAAAATATTTTTGGGGTCCTACACAAGGCGTGGATTTTTTAAAAAATATTTTTGGGGTCCTACACAAGGCGTGGATTTTTTAAAAAATATTTTGGGGTCCTACACAAGGCGTGGATTTTTTAAAACTTATTTTTTAGGGTCCTACACAAGGCGTGGATTTTTTAAAAAATATTTTTGGGGTCCTACACAAGGCGTGGATTTTTTAAAACTTATTTTTTAGGGTCCTACACAAGGCGTGGATTTTTTAAAACTTATTATTTAGGGTCCTACACAAGGCGTGGATTTTTTAAAACTTATTTTTTAGGGTCCTACACAAGGCGTGGATTTTTTAAAACTTATTTTTTAGGGTCCTACACAAGGCGTGGATTTTTTAAAACTTATTTTTTAGGGTCCTACACAAGGCGTGGATTTTTTAAAACTTATTTTTTAGGGTCCTACACAAGGCGTGGATTTTTTAAAACTTATTTTTTAGGGTCCTACACAAGGCGTGGATTTTTTAAAACTTATTTTTTAGGGTCCTACACAAGGCGTGGATTTTTTAAAACTTATTTTTTAGGGTCCTACACAAGGCGTGGATTTTTTAAAACTTATTTTTTAGGGTCCTACACAAGGCGTGGATTTTTTAAAACTTATTTTTTAGGGTCCTACACAAGGCGTGGATTTTTTAAAACTTATTTTTTAGGGTCCTACACAAGGCGTGGATTTTTTAAAACTTATTTTTTAGGGTCCTACACAAGGCGTGGATTTTTTAAAACTTATTTTTTAGGGTCCTACACAAGGCGTGGATTTTTTAAAACTTATTTTTTAGGGTCCTACACAAGGCGTGGATTTTTTAAAACTTATTTTTTAGGGTCCTACACAAGGCGTGGATTTTTTAAAACTTATTTTTTAGGGTCCTACACAAGGCGTGGATTTTTTAAAACTTATTTTTTAGGGTCCTACACAAGGCGTGGATTTTTTAAAACTTATTTTTTAGGGTCCTACACAAGGCGTGGATTTTTTAAAAAATATTTTTGGGGTCCTACACAAGGCGTGGATTTTTTTAAAACATATTTTTGGGGTCCTGCACAAGGCGTGGGTATTTAAAAAAATATTTTTTTTTGTAACAAATATTTTTACTGATTGCATCTTAACCTCCATAATTTTTTCTCAGAATTTTTTTTCAGATCTTTTGGAGATATTCTGTCAATCTTGATATAAAATTCTGAAAACCCCATTCCAAGAAATTTCGACACTACGTCACTAATTGGGCAAAAAGTAACCACTTCGTTTTCTCTGTCACAAAGATTGACATAATCGGCAAATGAATATGGCCTTTAAAATACCTGACCACCGATAAGAGGGCACGACAAAAAAAAAAAAAACGTTTTCAAGCATCTGCAAATTGGAGATAAGATTTCTAATTTCATAAAAAAAAATTCTATAAATTTTAAAGCAATAAATAAAACCCCTTTAGTATGTCAAAGAATTTTGACCAGAACGTTGCGACAGAGACCAGGACAAAATGAGGTCTAAAGTGGTGGTAGTGATACTCGTCATGTCCTGCCTTTTGTTGGGACTGGCCCAAGCCGAACATGATCCTGATCATCCAAATTTCCCCAGCCCGAGGGCATATACCATGGCCACCGAGGAGGCGGATACGCAATTTTGGGTAGATAAAGCCCAAAATATTCTGGCCCATAAACTACAGGCCTATAATCAGCTGAACAACAAAAGGGCGAAGAATATTATTCTCTTCTTGGGTGATGGTATGTCGGTCCACACTGTGACAGCTACCCGTGATTTTATGGGTGATAGCAGTATGCAGGTGTCATTCGAAAAATTCCCCTATACCGGATTATCGAAGACCTATGCTGTGGATAAACGCACGCCCGATTCAGCCTCAACGGCCACGGCTTATTTGAGCGGAGTGAAGGGTAACTATGGTACGATTGGGGTGAATGCTAAGGTTCCCAAATATGATTGCTACAAGGCCAACGACACATCGACTCACACCGAAAGTTTGGCTAAATGGGCTCAGGATGCGGGGAAATGGGCTGGTTTGGTAACCACTGCTCGAGTGACACATGCCTCACCGGCTGGTGTCTATGCCCACACTGCCAACCGTGCCTGGGAATATGATGAGGCCATTATTGAGGATGGTTGTAGCCCGGAGATAAATGTTGATATTGCACGCCAACTGGTGGAATGGCCCGTGGGTAAGGAGCTACGTGTGGTCTTGGGTGGTGGACGCCGTAACTTCCGTGACAAAACCATGAATGACGAAGAAGGCCAACCCGGTTTGCGTAGTGATCGTCGGGATCTAATCAAAGAATGGTTGGATGGCAAACGTGCTGAAAAGAAATCCGCTGAATATGTTTGGTCCAAGAAGGGTCTGGAAATGGTGGACATAAGTAAAACGGAATATCTTATGGGGCTGTTTAGTCCATCCCATTGTCCATATCATGGTGATTTGAAGAGGAATCGCTTGGAAAATTCCGATCCTTCATTGTCGTTGATGACCCAAAAGGCCATTGAGCTGTTGAGTAAAAATGAAAAGGGATACTTCTTGTTTGTGGAGGGTGCCCGCATCGATATGGCTCATCATGATTCGAGGGCGCATAAATCTCTCGAGGATACTGAGCAGTTTGCCAAGGCTGTTGAATTGGCAAGGAATATGACCAGTGAAGAGGATACTCTGATTGTGGTGACATCGGATCATTCGCATACCATGTCGCTGAATGGTTATCCGGTAAGTTTTGGTCTTGAAAATATTTTCTAAAAAAATTCACACCTTATGAAGGACCCTCAAAATATTTTTTAAAAAATATACGCCTTATAGAGGACCCTTATTTTTTTAATCTTCGTTTTTTATAAAAATTAATAATTTTTTCTAATTTATTTTTTTTATTTCCAGTATCGTCGTCAAAACATTTTCGAATTGGCCCCCGGTAAGGCCTCCGATGGCTTGCCCTATACCATTCTCTCCTATGCCAATGGCCCTGGCTACTCGAAAACGTTCTCCTCAAAGACAGGACGTCGCGACTTGAGGAAATATGATACACAGGATCCTTCTTATCGTTTTATGGCCACTGTACCCCTGAACTCGGAAACCCATGGTGCCGATGATGTTGGTGTTTTTGCTTCGGGTCCCATGGCCCACTATTTTGTCGGCAATTATGAACAGACTAATATTCCTGCAACTATGGCCCATATTGCCAATATTGGTCCCTTTGCTGATGATAAACTTTAAGCAGATTTTAATCTCCTGTTCAATTTTTAAGGTACTCCAATCCTAAATAAATAAAAATATAGTTACAGAGAATAGCATCGACTATTATTATTTACAAAGGACTTGATGGCGAATATTTGACAAAGGATATCCTCTTTTGTATTTATTTTCCTTACCATTGTTTTTGTTATTATTATTGTTGTTGTTGTTCGTGTTACAAAAGGTGTTAGAATTATATTTACCTTTTGGTTTTCTGGATACATATTCACAAGTCAAGTATTGTATTACAAGGATAATGCCACATTTCGACTACCTGCTGGAGGCGTTATCCCAACATTTCAATATCAGATTCTTGTATGCAAAAAAAAACAACGAAAGCAAAAACTTCGAAACTTACCGTCTAAGTAAATATTGAAATTTCTTTGCTGTTGTTGATAAAGGCAAAAGGTTAAGTTTTCTAGTGGCTCGATACTTTGTCTAGAAATTGATTACAATGTTTGATAGACTAAGTCATACATAAGGAGGGGAGGCGGGCATGACTTGTCAAAAGTGCTGATAAAAGGGAAAATAAATTAAAGACAACAAAAACTACGGCAGCAGTATTTAAAAATTAAAACAATGTTTTTTTTTAATTATATTTTTTTAAATATATTTTTCGAGAACCCTGAGCACCTCATAACCTTGACTAGCCTCTACATAGATTTGTGGCAACTAAACATACCTATATGGGACTCTGTGTTAATACTCACCAACCATTCGGATCACCACACCAGCTATACGGACCTCTATAGAGCTACGCACCAGCTATACGGACTTCTATAATGATCCGCACCAGCTATACGGACCTCTATAGAGCTCTGCACCACCTATACGGTTCTATATAGAGCTCCTCACCAGCTATACGGACATCTATAGATCTGCGCACCAGCTATTAGGACCTCTATAGAGATTCGCACCAGTTATACGGACTTCTTCAGGGCTCCACATAAGCTCTACGCCAGCTAGTCGGACTTCTATAAAGCTATAGAGCTCCACACTAGTTATACGGACCTCTATAGAGCTCCTCACCAGCTATACGGACCTCTATAGAGCTCCTCACCAGCTATACGGACCTCTATAGAGCTCCTCACCAGCTATACGGACCTCTATAGAGCTCCTCACCAGCTATACGGACCTCTATAGAGCTCCTCACCAGCTATACGGACCTCTATAGAGCTCCTCACCAGCTCTATAGAGCTCCTCACCAGACCTCAATAGAGCTCCGCAACCAGCTCTACGCAACTCTATAGAGCTCCGCATTAATTCTACCACCTCTATAGAGCTCCGCAACAGCTATACGGATCTCTACAGAGCTCCGCAAAAGCAATACGAACCTCTACCTCTGACATTTACATTTTTCACGCAATACCTCCCTCATTGTGTACTCCCTCAAATAAAAAAATCATCTTTTTATTCTACACATTATCTACACTTTATTTCGAAATCATTTCATCTCGCCATTTATTTTCTTCTTTCGTCCTCCTCTTCTTCCCTCAGAGCTTCCACATATTCCTTAACGAGTGACCGTACTGCCGGTGTTGGATATAATTTTCGTATTGGAGCCAAATCACCACTTTCAGTTACCCGATAAATTGTATGTGGTTCCAATTCCGCCTCAATTTCAATACCAGTAGAACGTGGTTTTGGGCATACCGGGCAAGGTGTGGTTGGTCCACGTGGACCGGGTAGACCCTTTGGACCGATTGCCGGCGAGAGAAGACCTGGTGGTCCTCGATCACCTTTTTGGCCTATGGGTCCCGTGGGTCCTTGGGCACCAACAACACCCGTGACACCCCTGTCGCCCTTTTCGCCTTTGGCACCCAATTGGCCTTGGGGACCGGGCGGACCATCTGGGCCCTGTTCACAGACGCATGATTTCAGGAGGGCGTGGGTAAAGGTGCTGAAACCTTAAAAGAAAGAAATATTTTGAAATAAAAGTTGATAAAAAATAAAAAATATTTTTCCTCCCGAACTTACCCGCAACTAATAGGAAAGCCAGCAATATTTTCATGTTTAGAAAAAAAGTATTTTTTTTTTTTATTTCATAAATTTTGTTGTTTGCTCTGCTACGACTAAAATGTTACTAATTTTCAAAATCTATCTGCCGCCTATTTTATATTACACCTTCTTTAGGGTATGATTGTCATAATTACCAATTTCCATTCATATTTCCAAAAAATCCGATTTTGGTCAATGTGTGTCAATGAAAATGGGCTTTTCTCAATTTCCCCTCCCCTCCTCCTCTCCCACTAACTTGTCTCCATCAGTCGTAAATAATTTATGGTCTATGTTTTGTGTTTTTTCTTTATCGATAAATGGTTCTAAGCCGAGTTTTATAGCTTCTGCCCTCGTATGTGTGTGAGTGAATTGCTTCATTTACCCACACACACACATTGTGACCATTCAATGTCCACTTGATCCATGGTTTTGCTGAATGATGAAATGTGAGACATCATCATGTGTACCGTTGTGTTATCGGGCTATCCATTGTTCTGTTTCCAATTAGAATAATCACATTTTATTCCAATTGGGTAGACTCTTTAGCACCTATCTTTTGCTGTTATTGTGAGGTAATGGGTATTAAAATGGGACACCTGAGAAGGGGGTCAAACCGGTGCCTTGCCCGTAAAATTTTTTATGGTTTCTTGAAAAAAAAACATTTTTTTAAATCCGTGCCTTTTTTCATTTTCAAAAAATATTTTTTAAATAAATCCACACCTTGTCTTAGCTGGCTTGTTACAGAACGGTCGTTCCATAAGCCGAGCTTAAACCAGTAAGGAAACTAGTAAAGTCGGACGGGGCCGACTATATTCTACCCTTCACCACTTTTGGTATATTCAACAGATGGGATCCTAACAGACGTCGCATTTTTGAAGGGCCACTAACATGAAATTAAACATGTCATTCTGCAACCTATACTAAATATTGATCAGATATAGAGTTGCTTCTTACAATGGGACAAAATTATGTAAATAAATTTAAAGCAAAATATCGAAATCTAAACCGATTTCATCAAAACTTGTCACATCTTCGGCCACATTTTGAGTTCCTCATTTACATATAAATCCAAATTTCGTGCAAATGGAAGGGTATATAGGGTCTTTGGTGCACCATTTACAAAAAATCTGGCAAAAATATATATGGAAGCTATATCTAAATCTGAACCGATTTTCACGAAATTTAACACACATCGTTCTAGACTTAATTTAGTACGCTGTGCCAAATTTCGTGCAAATCAAAGAATATATAGGGACTTTGGTGCACTATTTAACTAAAATCGGACGAAAATATATATGGGAGCTATATCTAAATCTGAACCGATATTCACGAAATTTAACACACATCGTTCTAGATTTAATTCAGAATGCTATGCCAAATTTCGTGCAAATCGAACGATATATAGGGACTTTGGTGCACTATTTACCTAAAATCGGACGAAAATATATATGGGAGCTATATCTAAATCTGAACCGATTTTCACGAAATTTTACACACATCGTTCCAGACTTAATTCATTACGCTGTGCCAAATTTCGTGCAAATCAAAGAATATATAGGGAATTTGGTGCACTATTTACTTAAAATCGGTCGAAAATATATATGGGAGCTATATCTAAATCTGAACCGATTTTCACGAAACTTAGCACACATCATTCTGGACCTTATTCAGCACGCTGTGCCGAATTTCGTGTAAATCGAAAGTTATATAGGTACTTTGGTGCCCCGTTTACCTTAAATCGGACGAATATATATATGGGAGCTATATCTCTATCTGAACCGATTTTCACAAAACTTAGCACACATCATTCTGGACCTAATTCAGTACGCTATGCCAAATTTCTTGCAAATCGAAATATATATAGGTACTTTGGTGCCACATTTACCTTAAATCGGACGAAAACATATATGGGAGCTATATCTAAATCTGAACCGATTTTCACGAAACTTTGCACACATCATTATGGACCTATTTCAGTACGCTATGCCAAATTTCGTGCAAATCGAAAGATATATAGGTACATTGGTGCCTATATCGGACGAAAATATGTATGGGAGCTATATCTAAATCTGAACCGATTTTTTCCCAATTTCAATAGGGTTCGTCCTTGGGCCGAATAAGTGACTTGTGCCAAATTTCATCCAAATCGGATCATAAATGCGACCTGTACTTTGTTTACAATTTAACATCTACAGACGGACGGACATGCATAAATCGACTCAGAAAGTGATTCTATGCATATTCTCAAAAGGAACCATGTGTCTATCTCGTTTCCTTTTGCCTGTTACAAACATATGCACAAAGGGTATTATACCCTGTACCACAGTGTGGTGAAGGGTATAAAAAGATTTGCAAGCGTGTCGGTCTTTTGCGCATTCCACCTATTTGAAATGCCACGTTCCAAGATGTTATTTTCTACTTGGTATTTCCATCTTATTCGTGGCCTTCCCCTTCTACGGGAACCATCAGTAGGCTCGCTTTTATATGCCTTTTGAGCTGGGGCATTCTCATTCATTCGCACAACATGGCCTAGCCATCGTAGTCGCTGCAGCTCAATACGTCTAACAATGTCGATGTCCGTGTATAAATTGTAAAGCTCGTGGTTCAATCGACGCCGATATTCACCGTCGATGCAGATCGGCCCATAGATCTTTCGGAGAATTTTTCTTTCAAACATCCCAAGAGCTGCCTCATCTGCTTGTGCCAGCATGGGTACTTATCCTTCAGATCCATATGACAGCACGGTAAGTTTCAGCGTCTTATAAAGGGTGAGTTTGGTCTGGCGGGAGGTGGCCTTGATTCTAAACTGCTTACTTAGACCCTAGTAGCATCTGTTGGCCATCACAATCCTTCTCCGAATTTCAAAACTGATGTCATTCGTTTTATTTATGGCTGAACCAAGGTATATAAAATCTTTAACTACCTCGAAGCTGTAGTTTTCAAGTTCCACAGTTGGTCCGAGTCTACTGGACGTCTTGCGCGTTGATACCATCAGCTTGGTCTTCTCGCCGTTTACTGCCAGACCCACCACTTTGGCAGACTCCTTCTCAATTCGTTCAAAGGTAGCTGCCACCGCTCGCAATGTTCGATCCATTATATCGATGTCATCGGCGGCGTAGGTGAGTAACATGTGTTGTTTGGTGTACAGAGTGCCATTTCTGTTCACGCTTGCCTCTCGTATGACCTTTTCCAGCAGGATTTTAAAAAGGCTACACGACAAACTGTCACATTGTCAGAATCCTTATTCGGTATTAAAGAGCTCCGATAGGTCCTTTCCGACTTTAACTGCTGATCTTGTGCCAGTTAAAGTTATCCTGCATAGCCGAAATAATTTTGCAGGAATGCCAAACGCCGACATGGCTTTAAACACTTCTGAACGGATAGGGCTGTCGAATGCGGCTTTATAGTCCTATTCGTCGAATATAAAGCCGAATGTGTTGATGTGTTTTTCTTGGTTTTTTCCAGGATTTGGCGCAAAGTGAAAAACTGGTCAATGGTGGACTTGCCAGGCCTGAAGCTGCATTGGTATGGTCCAATAATTTCATTGACCGTTGACCTCAGTCGTTCACACAGCACGCTGGATAGCACTTTATGTGCGGTGGGAAGGAGACTTATTCCTCTATAGTTGACACATATCGTCTTGGGCATGCATTCCTCTAGCCAAATTGTACTAATTAGCTGGTGGATGCTCCTTACCATCATCTGACCCCCAGTCTTAGATAGTTCGGCTTGTAACCCATCGGCACCTGCTGCTTTATTATTCTTCAGCCGATTGATTGCTATTCTGACCTCATCTTGGCTAGGTGGTAAACACTCTATACCGTCATCTATTATTGGTTCTGGGGTATCCTCTTCACCGCTACTATTTGATACCAGAAGTTTTTTTTTTTTAAATGGTCCTTCCAGATCCTCAGCACGCTCTCTGTTGAGCGGAGTAACTACACAACTAACTACCATGTTTTTTGCTGCCGCGAAGTCAATCAACCTCATGCCGTTGTCGGATGTTTCTTTATGAAGGCTGAATTTTCCGACGGTGGGGACAAAGATATTTTCCCTTCCGAATTTTTCCATTAAAAGCTCCTAGCAGAATTTTAATGCCATGGCCAGGGCAGCGATCATATGCTGTTTCTAGGCGCTCATAAAATATGTCTTTGATCTGTTCATCTTTGTCTTCGGTCGGAGCATGGGCGCAAGACTTATGTAGAATAACTTCTCTTTTATGCGGATTATAGCAATTCGCTCATCTACTGGAGTGAATCTGGAGATGAGGTCTTTTATTTTCCTGTTAACCATAAATCCGCAGCCAAATTCATGCCTCGTTTCATGATAGCTACGCCTGTCCCTTTCCATCGAATTTCCTGTAAGGCAATAATATCGGCTTTGTACTCCTTCAGAACATCCGCCAAAGCGAAAACTGCGCCTGTTCTGTACAACGTGCGCACATTCCAAGTGCAGATTCGCAGGTCGTGGTCCTTTATACATTTAGGGGGTTCGTCAACATTAGGGGGGTGTGTGTGGGCAACTAACCCGACGCCTCAACCCATTTTTTATAGTTCTTATGGGTGAACTCGCGACACGTAATAGCTCACTATTCAAGGGGTGATGAAAATAGCTACCGCAGGTGGTCCACAATTGAGATGAAAGGGGGAACAAGATAAGCCTGGACTTCGACATATTAAAGGTAATCAGAGCCGCTACTTGGTATATATCATTCCCTACGCCACCCTAACTTAAAAAATGTATTTAAAAAAAAAAGTCCTTGTTCCATTTTCAAAAAAAATATTTTTTTAAAAAGTCCATGCCATCTCCAAAAAAATATTTTTCAAAAAATCCACGACTTGTTCCATCTCCAGAAATATGTTATAAAAATCCACGCCTTGTTGGCTAATTGAAAAAATATTTTCTTAAAAATCTACGCCTTGCTGGCTACTTGAAAAAATATTTTCTTAAAAAATCCACGCCTTGTTGGCTACTTGAAAAGATATTTTTTTAAAAAAGTTCACGCCTTGTTGGCTATATCCGTATCCTTGGATATACCCGTATATCCCAAAATAATTCCCTTTCAAAATATATTATATTAACATTTTATTTATTTTTAACTTAAAAATTTTTTAATTATTTTTTAGTATCATCATCATCATCTTCATAATACTTTTGTCCCATCGATCTTTGATATGCTTCAATTAAAGATCTCTGTTCGGCTGTGGGTTGTACCTTCTGCACCGGAGTCAGTTCGCCATTTTCCATTTTCATATAAATGGTGTTGGTGGACTCTGGAAAAGCTTTTATGTGTGTTACCCTAGCACGTGCTGTGGGACATACGCATATACCAGGTGGTCCCTGTGGACCGGGTGGACCACGTTCACCTCTATTCACACCTTGTAAACCTTGTGGTCCAGTGGGGCCTTTGACACCTTGTGCACCAATTGGCCCCTGGGCACCGGGAAGGCCTGGATAGCCGGGATGTCCCTTCTCACCTTGGATGCCGGGGTCACCTTTTGGTCCTGGTGGTCCCTCAGGGCCAGCTTCGCAGACACAGGCTTTTAAGACGGCATGCGAGTAGGAACTTAGGCCTAAAAATGAAGGAAAGGGAATTTGGAATTAAATCAAACTAAAATTTTCCATATTTTCGAACCTACCCAAAAGTAGTAGCAACGAGAGAAATCTTTTCATGTTGAGTGGAAACGTTTGTCTATTTTCAATGTCGTCTGTGTTTTGACTGCTTCCCAAATTCATGTTCAGGTTGTATTTATAGAAAAAATAAATATAAAAATCTACTCAATATTCTGACCAGGTTCTACTATAATTAGGTCTTTAGTATTCATAATGGGTTAACTGTTTTTCAGACACATATTTTCTTATTGGAAATTCAGTTTTGCACCGCCCCCCCCTCTCTCTCTCTCTCTTTATGTTGCTTCTTTATCTTATCTCAATTAGTCGTTAACGGATTTACGACCGGCCCACATGGTCAGCTCGTGTGTTTTATTGTATTTTTCACACCCATACATTGGCCCTAAGCCCGACTTAGACGCTGTGAGGCACACACAGACACACAAAGGGTTATTTTTACTATTAAAAATTAACTTTGGTTAAATTTGATCCACTTATTATTGATTGTTGATGAAATGGGAAGTGACACCCTTTTGTTGTGATTGTTCCCATTTGTTTGGGTGTTTTTTTAATGACTTCTCAGAATTTTCTTCAATATTCGAAACGATTTTGAATATTTTTAAAATGTTTTCCTAACTGTAAAATAGCCATCATAGAATATGAGATTTTAAGTAGGGAAGGGTTGTTATTGAGAACACATTTCCAATCATAACGTCACATTTTGTTTTGATGAGATTTTAGTGGCATTTTCATTCCGCTTCGAAATTCCAGAACCTTTGTGAGACATTCTCAGAAAAAAAATCGAAAAAATACAAAATATTTTAGAAAAAAATGTTAACGGATATTTAGCTTAGTAACTGATCAGTTTTATTACCACATTGTTTAGATCCATGAATTTTATAGTCCCTCGGTCTTTCTTCTGTAGGTATTCTATAATATGAAGGTTGTCTAAAGATAGAAAATTGTAAGATGGATATATTCTGCATTACACGGGAAGAATATACCCTTTGAGACGGATTTTCATAAATAATAAAAAAAAAATATTTTTTAAGCAAAATAAGTAAAATCGTCCCTAAATTCTGCAGGACCGAATTTTTACACCCACCACCATACGTTAACAGGGATTCAAAATAACAAAAAAAAAAAAAAAAACGGTCGGGACTTTAATATAGACCCCGTATATGCTATAGTAAATTGTTGCTAGAAGAAAGCGAGATACCTACCTACAGACTCCCAGATAGGAAAAACTTGAAAATACCAAAAATGATGCCAGATCTTTGTGTGGGTGCTATGAAGAACTTTTATTAAAATTGTTCTGTGCAGAAGTTATTTAACCTCCAAGGTTCCAGTATGACAAATTGTAAATACTTCGTAAGGCCAACATTTTTTCAATTCGCCAACATTTTCTCAAAAATGCACGTAGGGCCAAGAAAATACCTATGGGGATGGATAGACCTTAATATGGGGAGAGCTGTATTCATAAATCGACTAATATTTATAATTTCTGTAGGCAGATTTTCCATCTATCGCTACTTGAAAAAAATATTGTTTAAAAAATCTACGCCTTGTTGGCTACTTGAAAACCAGCGAGGAAAGTAGTAAATTCTGACTGGGCCGACTATATAATACCCTTCACCACTTTGGGTATATTCTACATATGTCTCCTAACAGACTCCGCTTTTTCGAAAGAAAGAAATTGAACGAACTTGAATATGTGAGCATTATGCCTTTCTGGAACTTAGCATTTCATTGAACCGATTTTCACAGACGAAATATAAATGAGAGCTGTATATAAATCTGGAACGATTTTCACAAAGCTTGTCGCACATCATTCCACGCTATGCCAAATTTCGTGCAAATCGAAAGATATATATGGACTTCAGTGCACCATTTACATAAAATCGGACGAAAATAAATATGGGAGTTAAATCTAAATCTGAACCGATTTTCACGAAACTTAGCACACATAATTCTAGACTCAATTAAAATTTTTGCAAATCGAAAGATATATAAGAATTTTGGTGCACCATTTCTATTAAATCTGACGCAAATCTGAACTGGGAGCTATATATAAATCAGGACCGATTTTCACGAATCTTAGCACACATCATTCTAGACTCAATTCAGTACGCACTGCCAAATATCGTCCAAATCGAAAGATTCTAGACTTAACGAAACTATGCCAGATTTCGTGCAAATCGAAATATACAGTGGTGGTCACAGAATTAAAACATTTACTGTGGTAAACATTTTTTGATCAGCCCTCGATTCGTTTGAAGTATTTTTGAAAATTTTTTAATTCAGAACACTTCTATATACTGCACTTAAGAGATTTAGTGTGAAAATAGAAAATTATTGCATGCAATTTTTCCATAAATAACGGTTTTTATGAAAATACATCGACTTTGAAGTGGCCATATAATTAAAACATTGTGTGGGATTTTTTACTTTACTGCATTTTTTGAAAATATTTTTAGAAAAGCTCTTTAATTTAGTTAAATTATGTAACTAAGCACCGATAAAATCATTTACAGATAAAATTTTTTGAAAAAATCTGTAAAATCTATCAAAATTACCAAAAATTTGTACAGTACATCTTACATTCAGATAATCACCCTTATTATAGAAAATAAAGGTCCGAATGCACCAGAAATTGCTAGAATTAGTAGAAAACAATAAATAATTCTTAAAATAAATAAATATTTGAAATAAAAACTCAAAAAATGGGAATTAACCTAAGGGACCGATTCAATTTCAATAGCCTTTACTGAAGAAGGCCGGAATATTTTTGCAGTATGTGAGAAAAAATCGATTGATATTGGTATTTATTATATCAAATCGACTGTTCGAGTAGTACAGAATATATTTTATCAAAAAATATATCTGTCAGAACAGAAGGAACAGAGATCAACGCCTAGGTTGACGAGTAAAAGTTTCTGGCACACAGCAGCATGTTTGATGGTCAACTCATGACACTTTAAATCTATTGAACATGACAATATTTTTTCCAAAATAATATTTTTTGAATCGAATAACTTCCACTTAATCTATTTTAGTATCAAGGAAGTATAAATTTTACAGTTTGACAAATATTTGAAGTCTTGTGTTGAACATCAAAAATGCTGCTGTGTGCCAGAAACTTTTACTCGTCAACCTAGGCGTTGATCTCAGTTCCTTCTGTTCTGACAGATATATTTTTTGATAAAATATATTCTGTACTACTCGAACAGTCGATTTGATATAATAAATACCAATATCAATCGATTTTTTCTCACATACTGCAAAAATATTCCGGCCTTCTTCAGTAAAGGGTATTGAAATTGAATCGGTCCCTTAGGTTAATTCCCATTTTTTGAGTTTTTATTTCAAATATTTATTTATTTTGAGAATTATTTATTGTTTTCTACTAATTCTAGCAGTTTCTGGTGCATTCGGACTTTTATTTTCTATAATAAGGGTGATTATCTGCATGTAAGGTGTACTGTACACATTTTTGGAAATTTTGATAGATTTTACAGATTTTTTCAAAAAATTTTATCTGTAAATGATTTTATCGGTGCTTAGTTTACATAATTGAACTAAATTAAAGAGCTTTTCTAAAAATATTTTCAAAAAATGAAGTAAAGTAAAAAATCCCACACAATGTTTTAATTATATGGCCACTTCAAAGTCGATGTATTTTCATAAAAACCGTTATTTATGGAAAAACTGCATGCAATAATTTTTCTATTTTCACACTAAATCTCTTAAGTGCAGTATATAGAAGTGTTCTGAATTAAAAAATTTTCAAAAATACTTCAAACGAATCGAGGGCTGATCAAAAAATGTTTACCACAGTAAATGTTTTAATTCTGTGACCACCACTGTATATCGGGACTTTGGTATACCATTTACATAAAATCGGAATGATATATAGGGACTTTGGTGCATCATTTACGTAAAATTGGACGAAAATATATATGGGAGCTATATCTAAATCTGAACAGATTTTTACGAAACTTTGCACACATTATTCTAGACTCAATTCAGTATATGGAAGCTATATCTAAAACTGGACCGATTTTTACGAAACTTATCAGACATCGCTCTAGGCTCAATTCAGTACGTTATGCCAAATTTCGTGCAAATCAAAATATATTTAGGGAATTTGGTGCCCCATTTACCTTAAATCGGATGAAAATATATATATTTGACTTTCTTGGATTTCAATGGGGTTCGTCCTTGGGCCAAATAAGTGACTTGTGCCAAATGTCATCCAATTCGGATCATAAATGCGACCTGTACTTTTTTTACAATTTAACATGGACAGACGGGCGTAAGGACCTGCATAAATCGACTTAGAAAGAGATTCTATGTATATTCTCAAAAGGAACCATGTGTCTATCTCGTTTCCTTTTGCCTGTTACAAACATATGCACAAAGACATAATACCCTGTACCACAGTGTGGTGAAAGGGTATAAAAATATCTGTTAAACATTGGATATTTATTATTTATAATATTTAAAGGCTTCTATTCACAATGGGCTATTTTCTCCCACAACACTCATCTTTAGTAGAAAGCTCTGAATATAACAAATATTCTTCACCAAATTTAACTATGGGTTCCCGAACAATATAAATCGGTATATGTAATATATATCCACATAATATCAGTCGAAAATTGTATATTTATTTTCTATAATTTGATAGTAGTTATTTTCAGAGTTGTTTTCATAACGGGTTAATTTCTTCCACAAAACGTCACTCTAGAAGAATAACATAAAAGAAAAACATATTCTACAACAAATTCCACTATAACTTTCCGAACATTTAAGATCACTATAACAAACATATATAAATGAAAATGTCAGTTCAAATGTGGATATATTTTTAATAATTCGATATTACCTATTTTTAGAGATTTTTCCATAAGGAGTCGATTTCTCCCCCAAAACTCTACTTTAGAGACAAATTATCGATTGAAAAAATATTCTCCATCAAATTTCATTATGGGTCCTTGAGCAAAAGAAATTTGTAACTGTGCTATATACCAACAAAATATCGCATAAAATTGGATGTATAGGTTTTATAATTCAATAGTGCCTACATAAAGGTTTCTGTCCATAATGGTCTATTTTCTCCCACAAAACTCCACTTTAAGGGAAAATTGCCAATGATAAAGGCAATCTGCATCAAACTCTACCATGGGTCCCCGAACAATATAAATCGCTATCTGTAATTTATATCCACAAAATATCAGTCGAAAATAGGATATTTATTTGTTATAATTCAATAATGGGTATTTTAAGAGTTTTTTCATAAGGGGTCGATTTCTCCCCCAAAACTCTATTATAGGGACAAACTGTCAATGGAAAAAATATTCTTCGTCAAATTTCATTATGGGTCCATGAACAAAAGAAATCTGTAACTATAACATATATCAATAAAAAAATTGGTTAAATATAGAATATATAAATTTTTATAAATCGATAGTGGCTTTTTAGGGGCTTATGTTGGCAATGGATTAATTTCCACAAATCTCCACTTTGGTAGAAAGCTATCAATGGAATAAATATTCTCCATCAACTTCCACTATGAGTCCCCGAACAATATAAATCGGTCTCTGTAATATATATCCACAAGTATCGGTCGAAATTAGGATATTTATTTATTAAAATTTAATAGTGGCTATTTCCACAGTTGTTTTCATAACGGGTCGATTTCTCCCACAAAACTCCACTTTAGAGAAAATCTGTCAATCGATAATGTATTCTTCATCAAATTTCACTGTAGGTCTCTGAAAAAAAGAAGTCCGCAACTATAATATATATCATAGAAATATTAGGATCAAATTGGTTGTATTGTGCCAAAAAGTCAATTCAACTTAAATGTTTGTAATTTTTTTAATTATTTCATTTAATTAATATTGTTTTTCGTGTTTTTATGATTTTTTCTGTTCCTCAGTGTAACACAAATTCAAAAAAAATCTGTTTTTACTAACTCTTCAAATAAAAATTTTAAATATTTTTTTCAGAACTTTTTAATCAGTTTTTCATCATATTTTTTATTCTGTTCCACTGTATATCCCGCATTCCCAACTTCCTATATTTCCTTCTAAGAAATTATTTTCAGGTTCAAGATCATCATAAATTTTTAAAATTTAAAAACTAGAGCTCATAAATTAAACTTCCCGAGTTTAAAAAATTGCCTTCAGAGATTTACATTTGTGTTGGTTAACAGAAAACCCCACATAAATAAAATCTAAAGGGTCAAGAAGGTTGGGATGTGAACATCAAATGTGTAACCCAACAACAAAAGAGACAACAAGCCAACAAAAGGGGAAACTATTTCGAATAAAATATCTCAGTTACAAATTATGTTAATGAGAGATTACAACAACAATAAAAATGGTTATAAAATAATCAATGGATGCGGTATGGAAGAGCAAGGAATGGATAGAAGAGGAAGGAGGAGGGAGAAAAAAGAGAGAGGGAAATATTTTTCTATTGTATCTAAAAGAAAAAAAATACCGTAAAATCATATTCAAATCTGAATTTGAATATACAAATTTTTCTAACCGTTAGAATTTTGATGTTCCATCCAAAAACAACAATAAAAAAAGAAGAGAATAATAAAAGAGGAAAATAGATAATCTTCCCTAATGTGACATTGTTGGGCCAGCTAAACACGACATCCAACCTACGCAAAGCCAATCAACAGAAGATCTTCAAAAGTGTAACTGAAACTCAAAGAGGGGGTGGGGGATGGGGATATTGAAGACACAATTCTGACCAACAAAAATTTAAATTTTCTATAACAATGAAAATTGGCCCTGAAGCTAGATTGGGTATGAAAGAGAGCACAGATAGAATTATCAACGAACCTAGAGAGAGAGAGAGAAAAAAAAAGAAAGAGAGGAGAGGAAAATATGTCTTTAACTTTAAGCCAAATTTTCGTGGCCATATAAATACTTAGTGCAGTTCCGACACTCCTCAGTATTGCCATGACCTTTAAATGATAAGAACAAAATGCATGGAATTTTAAAATTATTAACAATATTGGGTAAGTGGTTCGGAAATATTGAAATAAATTTCGAAATTTAAACCAAAAATGTTTTCTTAATTACTTCATAGGTAATTCGGAATTTTGAAATAAATTAATAAATGTAACCCATCATTTTTTATTTATTTTCCAGGAGTCTTCTTCATCCCCTCCATCCTTGCGGGTACCACAAATTGCGGCTGTGCCCCCGGCCCGCCGGGATTTCCCGGCGAAAAGGGCGAACGTGGTTATCAGGGCCACCGTGGCGACATAGGAGATATGGGTTTGGTTGGTCCCCGAGGTCCAGCGGGACCACAAGGTCCCCGTGGTGAAACCGGTGATCGTGGTGAACAGGGTATTTCACGGCCTGCGGCGCAAGTTCAACGTGGACCTGCTGGAGATCCTGGACCACGTGGCCTTTGTGGTTGTCCCAAAAATCGTTTTGGTGATTACGTATTTCCTCCCTTCCAGGATGAAGAAGATGGCGATGATTATGCCGATCCATATCAACAATTTCAAATTGGCGATTACTACCTAACCGATCAGCTAGGGCATTTGAATTATTTGGGTCAACATATACCACCAGAATTTTTGGAACACAGCACGACAACATCGACGACTACTACCACAACAAGCACCACCACCACCCCTGAACCACCCGTAGAAAACAACAGAATAGCGGGTCTACCAACTGGCCTGTATATGTTAAATTCCAATGGAGTTTTGGTACCCTTTCAACCTGATAATCCTTATGATTTGTATGCCCCAACCAGGGCCCAAAAGCCGGCCACGACCACAACGACAACAACAACGAGAAGACCCACACGCAGAGTGCCGAATGATCAAATTTATATTTTGGGACCCAAGGGAACCCTTATACCCCTCGAGGCATTGGGTTTCAAAAAGAAGCAGCATCATCAAGTCCGTAGGCAACCACCAACCAGGGTTGTTAGCCATGGCAGCACCAACTACCACAAATGGCTGAGGGGCATGTTAATGGGTGAAACCTCACACGACTATGGGGAAAATCTGGAGAAACCGGCGCCTGATTATGATGATGGGGATGTGGATCAATTTTTTCATTCTTAAATTAAATTATTAATAAAATTATTTAATAAAAAATTAATAGGAAACATGTCCTGCAGTTTTTTTATAAGGCAATTATTTAAGGGTTCAATTTCTCCCAATAAAATTTATTTTGAGAGAAAGGCGTCAAAGTTAAAGATATTATTTACCAAACTTCACTATAGGCCTCGGAACAACTGAAAACGCTATATATAAAAGGTATCAATAAAAATATCCGGTTAAATTTCGATATATATTAAATAATACCTATTTTCAAGGTTGTTTTTGGTAAAGGGTGGATTCCTCCCACAAAACTCCACTTTAGGAACAAACGGTCAATGGAAAAAATATTCTTCATTAAATTTTATTATGAGCTCCTGAACAAAAGAAATTGGAAGCTATACCATATATCAATAAAATATCGGTTAAAAATTGGAGATATATTTTTTATAAATCGATAACGGCTATTTCATGGTTTATGTTCGTTATGCGCCAATTTCTCCCACGAAACACCACTTTAGGGGAAAGTTGCCAAAGACAAAAATATTCTTCATCAAATTTCATTATGGGTCCTTGAACAAAAGAAATCGGTAGCTATTATATGTATCAATGAAATATCAGTCGAAATTTTCAGATATATGTCTAATAATTAAATAGTGACAATTTGCAAAGTTGCTTTCAAAATGGTTCGATTTCTCCACCAAAACTTCACTTTAGGGACAAGTTGTCAATGGAATATATGTTCTTCGCCAAATTTCATTATGGGTTCCTGAACAAAAGAAATCGGTAGCTATACCAAATATCAATAAAATATCGGTTAAAATTCGAATATATAGTTTTTATAATTGAACAGTGTCCATTTAAATGTTTATGTTCATAATGGGTTAATTTAACCCACATATCTCCACTTCAGAAGAAAGCTATCAGTGAATCAAATATTCTCCATCAAAATCCACTATGAGTCCCCGAACAATATAAATCGGTATCTGTAACATATATCCCCAAAACATCAGTCGAAAATCGGATATTTATTTTTAATAATTTAATAGTGGCTATTTTCAGACTTGTTTTCATAACGGGTCGATTTGTCCCATATAACTCCACTTCAGTAGGAAGCTTTCAATGAATCAAATATTCTCCATCAAATTCCACTATGAGTCCCCGAACAATATAGAACGGTATCTGTAATATATATCCACAAAAAAAAAAATCTGACGAAAATGTGATATTTATTTTTTTATATTTTGATAGTGGCTATTTTCAGAGTTGCTTTCATAGCGGCTCGATTTTCCCCACATACCTCCACTTAAGAAGAAAGCTATCAATGAATGAAATATTATCCATCAAATTCTACTAGGAGTCCCACAACAATATAAATCGGTATCTGTAATATATATCCCCAAAACATCAGTCAAAAATCGGATATTTATTTTTAATAATTTAATAGTGGCTATTTTCAGACTTGTTTTCATAACGGGTCGATTTCTCCCACATAACTCCACTTCAGAAGAAAGCTATTAATGAATCAAATATTCTCCATTAAATTCCACTATGAGTTCCCGAACAATATAAATCGGTATCTGTAATATATATCCACAAAAAATCCGACGAAAATTTGACATTTATTTTTTTTATATTTTGATAGTGGCTAATTTCAGAGTTGTTTTCATTAGGGGTCGATTTCACCCACAAAACTCCACTCTAAAGAAAATCGGTCAATGGAAAATGTATTCTTCATCAAATTCTAGTATATGTCTCTAAACAAAAGATGTCCGCAACTATAATATATATCATAGAAATATTAGGATCAAATTGGGTATAGGGCGCCAAAACGTCAATTCAACTTCAATGTTTGCATTTTTTCAATGTTTTATTTAATCATTAATATTTTTTTATTTTTTTTTTTCAATTCATCAGTGTAACAAAAATTCTTTTTTACTAAATCTCTTCAAAATTAAAATTTTATTATTTTATAAGCCAATTATTTAATAAAAATAGAAAAACTGTTCTGCCAAATCAGGAAAATTATCGGAGGAGGTAAAAGTGCGATTGAGCACATTTTCAATTTTTTTTTTTTTGTGAGCGCCTCTTTAAATCACCATAGAGCTCGCAATATTTAAGATATTACCATGAGATGTCCCATAATCATTGCTACTACTTCTAGGAGGCATTGTATTAAGAATTGGATATATTGGCCCAAGTTTTCACAATAAAAACGGGTTATATCGGTCAAAGCTTTGGAATACTCTACATATACAGAGCCTATCCCATTTTGCAACATTTTGAAGCTTCTAACCGCATTTCTGTCCATCGAAGTGGTAGGAATTTCACATTTTGGACTCTCTTAAGGTTAATGACATCCTTGCAGAAAATATTCAATATAGGTCCATGTTTAGACATAGCATCTCCTATAAAAATACCGCTCCATTTCAAGATTTCTTTTTTAATTTATTGTTCGAATTTGGTATGAGTTCGATAGAGGGCTTTTATTTCCATCAACTTTTATTTTTAGATGGTTGCCATCAATTGGAAAAATATTCTACATCAAATTCCACTATGGGTCTTCAAACAGAAGAAACCGGTAGCTACTATATATGCCACTTAAAAATCGGTTACAATTTCGCTATATAAACAGAAAATATATATTTTAATTTTTAAGAACAATTAACTATTGGTTCTATGCTGGGCTGATTTCTCCCTTTATTTGTCACTTTAGAAGATTACTGTCGAAGAGAAAAATATTCTGCATCAAATTCCATTATGGGTTTTCACACAGAAGAAATCGGCAGCTCCTATATATACCAGATAAAAATCAGTTACAATTTGGCTAAATAAATAAAAAAAATAAATATTTATTAATTTTTTGATTTAATTTATAATTGATTCGGATTTGGCGTCATTTCTTCCTTAATTTCTAATTTTAGAGCTAAACTCTCAATGAGGAAAATATTATACACCAAATTTTGTTATAAGTGTCCAGGCAGAAGAAATCGGTATCACCTATATATCGACAAAAAATCAGTTACAATAACTTTATATAAATAAAAACTTTGCTATATTTATTTTTGTTTAATTTTAATAGGTTCGGAATTGAGCTAATTTCTCTCTTCATTTGCATTTTTAGGGCTATACTTCCAATGAGAAACATATTCTACACTAAATTTTACTATAAGCCTTCAGACAAAAGAAATCGGTATCGACTACATATATCGATAAAAAATCAATTTCAATATAGCGATATAAATAAAAACTTTGTTTTTATTTATTTTTATTGAATTTTTAATGGGTTCGGAATTAGACTCATTTCTCCTTTTATTTGTTATTTTAGAGCTATACTCCCAATGAGAAAAATATTCTACACTAAATTTTACTATAAGCCTTCAGACAAAAGAAATCGGTATCGACTATATATATCGATAAAAATCAGTTACAATATGGCTATATATATAACAAATTTTTTATTTAGTTTTATTTAATTTTTAATGGGTTCGGAATTGAGCTAATTTCTCCCTTCATTTGCAATTTTAGAGCTATTCTCTTAATGAGAAAAATATTCTACACCAAATTCTACTATGAGTCTCCACACAAGAGAAAAATTTACCTCCTATATACTACAAATAAAAATCTGTTACAACTTGGCTATATAATTAAAAAAATACAGTTTTTAATTTTTTGGTCTAATTCTTAATTGGTTTGGAATAGGGTTAATTTCTCTCCCATATTGTCATTTTAGAGAGTTACTGGCAAAGAGAAAACTATTCTTTATCCAATTATACTATATGTCACCAAACAAAAGAAATCTGTAGGTCAAATATACACCTGTTAAAAATCGGTTACAATTTGGCTATATTAATAAAAATGGTATATTTTAATTTGTTGGTCTAATTTCTAATTGGTTCGGTATAAGACTCATTTCTCATTTAATTCGTCATTCTAGAGCTTATCCGTCAATGAGAAAAAAATTCTACACCAAATTTTACTATAAGTCTCCACACAAAAGAAATCCGTATCGCCTACATATATCGGTAAATAATAAGTTACAATATGGATGTGTTAATAAAAACATTGTTTTATTGGGTTAATTTTTAATGGGTTCGGAATTAGGCTCATTTCTCCTTTAATTTGCCATTTTAGAGTTATGATCTCAATTAGAAAAATATTCTACATCAAATTTCACAATGAGTCTTCACAAAACAGAACTCTGTAGCTCCAAATAAAAATCAGTTACACTTTGACTATAAAAATAACAAATATGTTTTTTATTAAATTTTGGTTTAATTTCTAATTAATTTGGATTTCAATTGATTTCTGCTCTTTCTTGTAATTTTAGACGAATACTCTAAATGAAAAAATTGTTCTCCATCAATATGAAATGAAAGGGTTCAGATGTCAATGAGAAAAATATTCTACATAAAATTCTACTATAGGTTTCCATACAAAAGAATTTTTTAGCTCCAGTATATATCAATAAAATATCGGTTCCAATTTACCTATATAAATTAAATTTATTTTATTCTTGATTTTTGGACCCATTTTTGTACATATTCCCATGTGGGTCATTTGAACCTCAAATTTTTAATTTTGAACAATATTGTCAAAGAGAAAAAGAATCTATATAAAATTCACCTATAGGTCTCCAAACAAAGAAAATTGGTAGCTCCAACATATATCAATAAAAATATCGATTCGAATTTATCTATATAAAAAACAATATTTTATTATTGATTTTTGGTTAATTTTTCTGATTGTTCAATGTTGGTTATGTTTACTCGGAATTTGACATCTTAGAAGGATACTGTCGAACAGAAAAATAATCTACACCAAATTCTACTATAAATCTGCATTGGCTAGAAATCCATAGGAAGAGGATATTCCAGTGAAATATTAGCTCCAATTTCCCTATAAAAATTAATAATGAAAATCAATTTCATATGTTTTTGCTTTATATTCGCTTTGGTTCCAATTAGGCCTTTATTGACCCTCAAATTGTCATTTTTATGCAATATTTTCAAAGAGTAAAATATTCTACGTAATATTCTACTACTAGTCGCAATGCAAAAGAATCTTGTAGCTCCAGTATATATCGATAAAATATCGGTTCCAATTCACCTATCATAATAAGCACATTTTTTTTATTTTTTTTGGTTTAATTTCGTATTGGTTCCGTATAGAGGTTATTTGACCCTCAAATTTTAATGTTAGAGCAATATCGTCAACGAGAAAAATAATCTACGTAGAATTTTACTATAAGTCTCCAAACAAAAGAATTTCAAAGCTTCAGTATATATTCGTAATATATCAGTTCCAATTCACCTACCAGATTAAGCACAAGTTTTTTTTATTTAATTTCACATTGCTTCCGCATTGAGCTTATTCGATCTTCAAATATTAATTGTAGAGAATTTTGACCAATGAGAAAAATAATCTACATAAAATTCTACTATAAGTCTCCAAACAAAAGAATATCGTAGCTTCAGTATATATCCGTAAAATATCGGTTCCAATTTACCTATTTTAATACTAAATATTTTTTTTTATTTTTGGGTTAAGTTTTGACTTATTTCCAAAATAGGCTAATTAGTTGTCTAATCGTTCATCTTAGAGGAATATTGCCAATAAAAAAATTATTCTACATCAAATTTTACTATAAGTCTCCATACAAAAGAAATCCCTATTTCCGCCCGAAATTTAGTTACGTCGATTCTATCAATAATATTAATACCAATGACTGTACTCATATTTTTCAACTTTACTACTTATATTTAAGGCTATAACAGCTAAACACTTTAGGAACTAAAGATGGCAAACTATCTAATGCACACACACATTCATACACACCTACATACACACACTGTCTCAAACATTTTCTAAACACACACAGACACACATTTATAGTTCATTTGACATGAAACTTTCAGCTCTCTTTTTTTTGCCCTTTTCCACATTTTTATGCAATTTTATTGATGTCCTTTGCCATTATTGTTGTTGGCTTAGGTTTACAACAACATTTTGACTTCTTCATATTGCTGGGCCAAAAACGGAGAACATGAACGAACAACTACTGACAGCATTCAATGTTCGCTTCTCACATAATTATCATCATCATCGTCGTCGTCCTACTCATCCTCAGCAGTCTTATTTCGATTTTCATTCCTTTCTAAAGTCAGGCAAATACAAAAATTCTTAAATAAATAAATGGTTGAGTGTATGTAGAGGCTTAGAGGGGGAGGTGAACGTGCGGGGGGTGTGTGTTGGAGGTTCTAGAAAATATTGCAAAATGCTCTATTATAAATCGTTGGGGGGCTTAAATAAATATTACAGTCTTACATCTACTGATAAAGAAATCCTTTCATCGTGAAATCTAAATACCACTACCAACACCCATACAACCGCACACACACACACATACACCCACACCTACCCACATCCTTTACACTCCACTACTGAATGAATCCAAATGTTTACGTTTTGTTTTTTGTAAATATTCACTATTTAATGAAAGTTGACAAGATTTCCACTCTGAACTGAACTCAGTTCCAAATGAAGTCTAGATGCAGACTTTTGGTTTTATGTGCAGCTACAAAGATGTCGAGGATGTTAGTTGAGGGTTTTTGTTGTAGTAGTTGTTATTATGATGATGATTATTATTGTTGTTGTTGATTATGTGAAAGGAAGTTGAGGCAAAACAGCCATTAGTAAAAAAATTAGAATAGGGCTTTTAGAGGCGAAAAAAAATCAACACTAAACTCCTACATAGGCCTAAGGAGGTGTGGAGGACTCTGAGGGGTCTCGACACAAATCGAAAAAAGTAAAAACTAGGTTACCATTCACTACTCTCACAAAGAAGACGAAGAACAACAAGAACTTCACAAGACAAAAACCAAACAAGCCAGCCAAACCAAGCCAACCCAACCAGCCAGTCACCACTGGCCTCCAGTTATAGTTCGGAAATGGAAAATGTCAGTAAATATTGAACAAGTGCAACAACAACAGCCACAACTACAAATACCCAGCATTAGAATATGACAACAATTAATAAACTGTAAAACGTCATAATGAAGCAATTGAAAGTTGTCGGAAGCTAGGAGAAAAAACAAAACTATAGAATGTCCTGTGACAAGAATAGTTAATTAGAAATATAAAAGAAAGTTAAACGAAAGAATGCAGCAATTGGAAGTCAAAGTAAAATTATTTGAGAGAAAAATGGGAACAAGGACCTTCTTCTTCCTTTTTGTATTAAAGACAAAGTATTACTTGAATTAAACAGTAAGAAAATATATTTGAAGTTCTCTTCTTTTAAATAGACAATTTTATACCAAGAATTTCATTGCTAAATTTTATAAATAGAGATTTCGTTTGTGTGAAGACTTATAGTGAAATTTAGTGTACAATATTTTTTTCATTGGCATTTATGCTCCCAAATTTCAAATTGAGGGAGAAAATAGCCCAGAACTGAGAAAAGTTCGTAATTAAATACAGTATCAAAAATAATCTTTATTATTTATACAGGTAAGTTGGAGGTCACATTTCATTGATATATAACTGAGCTACACATGTCAGTTAATTGGAGACTTTCTGTAAATTGACAGTTATGTCAAATGTCAAATTAGGGGAGAAAATGGGCCAGAATTGAAACAATTAGGAAATTACAGCACAAATCAAATATAACCTTATTTATTTACAAAGGTAAATTGGAGGCTATATTTTATTGGTATATAATTAAGCTACAAATTTCTTTTGTGTGGAGACTTATAGTAGAATTCGATGTAGAATATTTTTCTCATTAATATTACAGCTCTAAAATTGATGTTTGAGGGTTAAAACGCCCACATTTGCAGCAATTCGAAATAAAGACTATTTAAGTGAAATTACTTCTTTATTTATATATGTAAATTAGAGCTGATATTTTATTGATATAGACTGGAGCTACAAAAATCTTTTGTGTGAAGACATATAGTGAAATTTAATGTAGAATACTTTTCTCATTAACAATTATGCTCTCAAATGTCAAATTGGGGGAGAAAATGGGGTAGAATTTCAACAATTGGGAAATTACAGCATACATTTCATTTATGCTGTAACGTTATTTATTTATAGAGGTAAATTGGAGGCGATATTTTGTTGATACATAATTGAGCTACAAATTTCTTTTGTTTGGAGACTTTCAGTAAAATTTGATGTAGATTATTTTTCTCATTACAATCATTGCCCTATAATTGATATTTGAAGGTCAAAAAGCAAAAAATTCGGACCAATTCGAAATTTAGGCAAAGAAACTAAAATAACTATTTAATCTTCATAGGCAAATTATACCCGATATTATATCGATATATATTGCAGCTACAACATTCTTTTGTATGGAGACATACAGTAAAATTTTGTCTAGAATATTTTATTCATTAACATTATTGCCCTATAATTGATACTTGAAAGTCAAAAAACAAAAAATTTGGACCACTTCGAAAATAAAGCAAAGAAATTTAAATAACTATATAATTCTTATAGTCAAATAAGAACCACGATTTCATCGATATATTCTGCAGCTACCAAATTCATTTGTTTGGAGACTTATAGTAAAATTTTATGTAGAATATTTTCATCCTTGTCATCATCGCTCTAAAATTGAATGTTGAGTGTCAAAAAGCCCAAATGTGAACCAATTCGCAATAAAGGAAAATTCAATTAAGTACCTACTTTATTTATAAAGGTATTTTGTAACCGATATTTTGTCGATAAATAGTGGAGCTACAAATTTCTTTTGTGTGAAGACATATAGTGAAATTTAGTATAAAATATTTTTCTTATTGACAGTTATGCTGTAAAATTTTAGATTAGGGGAGAAAATAGGCCAGAATTGGAACAAGAGGGAAATTGCAACATAAATCAAATATAACCTTATGTATTTACAGAGGTAAATTTGAGTCGATATTTTATTGATATATGATTGAGCTACAATTTTGAGTTATTTGGAGACTTATAGTAAATTTTAGAGTAGAATATTTTTTTCATTAACATCATTGCTCTATAATTGATATTTGAGAGTCAAAAAGCAAAAAAAAAAATTGACCAATTCGAATATAAGGCAAAACATTCAAATAACTATTTAATTTATATAGACAAATTGGAGCCGATATTCTATCGATATATACTGCAGCTACCGAATTCATTTGTATGGAGACTTATATTAGAATTTTATGTAGATTATTTTTCTCATTGACAGTAATCCCCTAAAATATAAATTTGTTGCAGAAATAACCCAAAAATCAACATCACTTCGAAATTAAGCGTAAAAAAATTATTTGTTATATATATAGCTACATTGCCACCGATATTCTATTGATGTATACTAGAGCTACAGATTTATTTTGTAGGGAAACTTATAGTAGAATTTGATGTAGAGTATTTTTCTCATTGACAGTATTTCGCTAAAGTTAAAATTTAAAGGACCAATAAGTCCAGTTCTGAAACAATTAAAAACCAGTAAGGAAAGTAGTAAAGTCGGACGGGGCCGACTATATGCTACCCTTCACCACTTTGGGTATATTCCACAGATGAATCCTAACAGACGTCGCATTTTTAAAGGAATGAAATTGGATCCATAAAAATTTCATTCTGCAACCGATACTAAATTTTTATTTGGTCAGATATAGAAGCTATATCTAAATCTGAACCGATTTCAGGAAACTTACCACTCATCATTCTAGACCTAATTCATTACGCTGTGCCAAATTTCGTGCAAATCGAGAGATATATAGGGACTTTGGTGCACCAGTTACATTAAATCGGACGAAAATATATATCGGAGCTATACCTAATTTGAACCGATTTCCAGGAAACTTAACACACATCATTCTATACCTAGTTCATTACACTGTGTCAAATTTCGTGCAAATCGAAAGATATATAGGGACTTTGGTGCACCAGTTACATTAAATCGGACGAAAATATATATTGGAGCTATATCTAAATCTGAGCCGATTTTCTCGAAACTTAGTAGACATCATTCTAGGCTCAATTCATTACGTTATGCCAAATTTCGTGCAAATCGAAAGATATATAGGGACTTTGGGGCACCATTTACATGTAATCGGAAGAAACTATATATGGGAGCTATATCTAAATCTGGACCGATTTTCACGAAACTTGGCAGAAATCACTCTAGGCTTAATTCAGTACGTTATACCAAATTTCGTGCAAATCAAAAGATATATAGGGACTTTGGGGCACCATTTACATGAAATCGGACGAAACTATATATGGGAGCTATATCTAAATCTGGACCGATTTGGAATGATTAGGTTGTACCAAATTTCGTGCAAATCGAAAGATATTTAGAGGCCGTTTACATTAAATCGGTTAAATATATATATGGGAGCTATATCTAAATCTGAACCGATTTTTCCCAATTTCAATAGGGTTCGTCCTTGGGCCGAATAAGTGACCTATGCCAAATTTCATACAATTCGGATCATAATTGCGACCTGTACTTTGTTTACAATTAACATGGACAGACGGACAGACGGACGGACATGCACAAATCGACTTAGAAAGTGATTCTATGCATATTCTCAAAAGGAACCATGTGTCTATCTCGTTTCCTTTTGCCTGTTACAAACATATGCACAAAGACATAATACCCTGTACCACAGTGTGGTGAAGGGTATAATTATACAAAAAATTAGTAAAACGTTGTTATGTTCGATCAGGTCGAAATTGTTAAGCCCTCAACCTCCAATGGTGAGGTTCTTTATAATATTTGTGTTTTGGAGATATTGACAACAACATGGACATATATTGAAAATTTCTTGAATTCCAAATTACAGCCACCTATTCTTCTACAAAGATTCTTCTACAAAGATAATTTCACTCCACAAGGCCTCGGAATACCAAATAACTGTCACTTCGATTGTAAAATTCGGTTAACACTTTCAAAATATCGAACAAAGAGGGCGAATGGCGGTGACTAAATGACAGAATGAGACCACCTAGAAAAATTTGCCAAAGTTTTACAGAAATAATTGAGTTCAAACATCTTCCTGGACTAGGGATATTTTCTGGCAGATTCATGACAGGATCACTGAAAGTAGCACTCTTCGAGCCAAGACGATATAAGTCACTACCATTAGTTTTTCTAAAGGAAAATCTGAACCCTTAATTTTACCCCACCTAGAAAAATGTCAACACAAACATTTTAAAGTTGAAAATATTTTGCTGAACTCTGTATTTCTTGGGGGTTTGATAACGCCTCCAGGTACAAATTCCACTTCACACCTTCACAAGGTAATAAGGCCATGGTCAGTCTACTGTAACATGGAAGATATCGAGAGGTCACTTCCATAGGGAAATTTCCAGGTACAAATTCCACTTCACGCCGTTACAAAGTATTAAGGCCATGTTCAGTCTACTGTCACATGGAAGATATCGAGTAGTCACCTCCATAGAAAAAATCGGTTTGGATATCTTCCCCTCATCTGGAGAATCCTAGAGGTTGGTTTTACGTAACTTAACCCCATACAGAACAGTTGAGTCTCAGAAAATTTATTTTAGAGATCTTCTTGAGTAATTCCATTTTGCCACTAATCCCATCCCCAGCATCCTGTCCACATGCTGTTGGTAGATTTTCGATATATCCCTTTACTTGGCAGAATTCTGGGGACTTCAATTAGGCTAATTTCCCCGCACCCTAAAAGGAATGCTAAGGAATATATACAAATTTTGGGCCATTATCCAGGAGATTGAAGTCGACTGATAGCACTTCACTCTAACACCGAATACCAGAGTGGTCCTACTTTTTTGGAGCAAGATATCTTCAGCTCGTTTCTCACACATTCCGCAGGACTGCAATATGTTCGAGACTAAATTGGTTAACATGGCTCAATACTGTTTCTGTTGGTCCAGACTTCCGTACATTCATTTCCCCCCGATATGCAACACCATTTATATCCTCCTTTCCTATTCAATTCCCATACAGAAAACTAAATCCAGAAAAATGGTGTCATTTGAAATTATTGTTAAATTGTTGTTGCTTTTATAATTTTTAAGTTTCCTATGGCTTTTAACGGCAGAACGGAAGAAAATTTCTATAGCCGACTGGCTGTGTATGCTTTGGTTTCGCTTCTAACTACAAATATGGAGTTCAGGATATTTCATAACGGAGAAAAAACATTAATGCAGGATAGATGATGTTGAGATTTCAATTTGTGTGTGTGTGTGCGTTTGTATGGAGGTATGTCTAACCGAGGGAAATGCTGACTGTAGGAAACACTTTCACCTTAATCGCATTAACTCTAAATGTTCGACATAGATGTGGAGGGGACAGGGTAAGTGTGTAATGGAAATTATTTTGTAAGCAGATATGTAATGGGGTGGAGAAGAAAAGACGGCGTGAATGTTCAAAAAAAAATTTTGAACCGACTTAGTTCAGTACGCTATGCAAAATTTCGTGCAAATCGAAATATATATAGGTACTTTGGGGCAGCATTTACCTAAAATCGGACGAAAATATATATGGGAGCTATATCGAAATCTGAACCGATTTTCACGAAACTTAACACACATCACTCTAGACTTAATTCAGTACGTTATGCCGAATTTCGTGCAAATCGAGGAATATATAGGGACTTTGGTGCACCATTTACCTTAAATCGGACGAAAATATATATGGGCTATATCGAAATTTGAATCGATTTTCACAAAATTTAACACACATCGTTCTATACTTAACTCAGTACTCTATGCCAAATTTCGTGCAAATCGAAGGACATTTAGGGACTTGGGTGCACCATTTACCTTAAATCGGACGAAAATATATATGGGAGCTATATCTAAATCTGGACCGATTTTCACGAAATTTAACACTCATCGTTCTATAATTAATTCAGTACTCTATGCCAAATTTCGTGCAAATCGATGGATATATAGGGACTTTGGTGAACCATTTACCTAAAATCGGACGAAAATATATATGGGATCTATATCGAAATTTGAACCGATTTTCACGAAACATAACACACATCACTATAGACTTAATTCATTTCGCTGTACCAAATTTCGTGCAAATCGAAGGGTTTATAGGTACTTTGTTGCACCATTTACCTTAAATCGGACGAAAATATATATGGGAGCTATATCTAAATCTGAACCGATTTTCACGAAACTTAACACACATCACTCTAGACTTAGTTCAGTGCGCTATGCCAAATTTCGTGCAAATCGAAAGTTATATAGGGACTTTTGTGCACCATTTGTCTTAAATCGGACGAAAATATATATGGGAGCTATATCGAAATTTGAACCGATTTTGACGAAACTTAGCACACATAATTCTAGAGTCATTTCAGTACTCTATGCCAAATTTCGTGCAAATCGAAGGATATTTAGGTTCTTTGGTGCACTATTTACCTAAAATCGGACGAAAATATATATGGGATGTATATCTAAATCTGAACCGATTTTCAGGAAACTTAACACACATCCTTCTAGGCCTAATTCATTACGCTGTGCCAAATTTCGTGCAAATCGAAAGATATTTAGGGACTTTGGTGCACCATTTACCTAAAATCGGACGAAAATATATATGGGAGCTATATCAAAATCTGAACCGATTTTCACGAAACTTTACAAACATCACTCTAGACTTAGTTCAGTACTCTATGTCAAATTTCGTGTAAACCGAAGGATTTTTAGGGACTTTGATGCACTATTTAAATCTTAAATCGGACGAAAATATATATGGGAGCTATATCGTAATTTGAACCGATTTTCACGAAACTTAACACACATCTCTCTAGACTTAATTTAGTACGCTGTGCCAAAATTTTTGCAAATCGAAAGATATTTAGGGACTTTTGTGCACTATTTACCTAAAATCGGACGAAAATATATATATGGGTGCTATATCTAAATCTGAACCGATTTTTCCCAATTTCAATAGAGTCCCTGAAACCACCCTAATATCAGCCGCATCTTTTCACATTTAGAAATGTTTACACAACATCAACAACAATTTATTTAACAATATTATGATTGCAACTGACAAAAAAGAAGAAGAAGAACAAGATGACGAAGAAGTCTGGCATTGCTGAGATGAGATATCAAATGCCAACACCACCACCACCACAAAAGCCAACAAGAGCCAGACATCACTTAAAATTTACAGTTTTCACATCAATATTGACAGCGTTAGAAATCATCAGCATCATCGACATCATCTTCCCCGAAGTGGATGGTGGTGGTCATGATGATGCTGTGGCAAAAAAAAACAGGTTATGTGATTCCCTCGGGGTGATAAAGTCGTCGTCAACCTGGCACATTTGAGCAAAATCGAATTTTTGGTGAAAATCGAACTCAAATTCAATCATAACATAAAATTTGTGGGTGACTATGTGTGTGTGTGTGTGTGTGTGTGCAGAAAAATATCACCACAACACTTAAGTGTTATATTGATGATGCCACACAGACACACACACAGAAATATCTGTGCATATTTCTGGCAACCCCCCCGATTCAGACACAGACATCTAATTTGAATGCACTTAATGGTGCTCTTCACTCCAGGATCAGATGATGTACAAAAAAATGTACTTCAAACGCACACACACGCACATCCATGGACATAGTTACACATATAAACAGGGAAATATACATGTCATCGTACACAGGATATTTGCTAGTTTGCTGTGCATATGCCAGCAAAGAGAAAATCCTTCCTTGCATTTCCCTTCGTATCCTTCCTTCCTTGTCTGCGTCCGGGTCTGGTTCTTGGGCAAATTTTACGCTTACCGAACAAACAATCAATAAAATTTTATGGCACTTAAGTCATAAATGCCACATAAAAATTTACAAAACTACACGAAACGGAAAGCTGCACAGCCAAAGAGCCAACAACTTAATTTACTTATTACAACAACAACAAGAACACCAACAACTATGAAAGCAACAGTTTCAACTGAGGGAGATAACAAGGACGTAGAAGGATCCGGTAATTGTTCATGTAATGAATGTGGTTATGAGGAAATAAACTATGAATTTATTCAGGTCCTGAAGACAGATTTTTTCGAGGACCTATACAGGACATTGATTTTTTAAAAAATATTTTCAAGGACCTACACAAGGCGTGGATTTATAAAAAAATTATTTTAAGGATCTACACAAGGCGTAGATTTATAAAAAAATATTTTTAAGGACCTACACAAGGCGTGGTTTTATAAAAAATATTTTTAAGGACCTACACAAGGCTTGGATTTATAAAAAAATATTTTTAAGGAACTACACAAGGCGTGAATTTATTAAAAAAAATATTTTTAAGGACCTACACAAGGCGTGGTTTTATAAAAAAATATTTTTAAGGACCTGCACAAGGCGTGGATTTACAAAAAAATATTTTTAAGGATCTACACAAGGATTTATAAAAAAATGTTTTCAAGGACCTACACAAGGCGTGGATTTATAAAAATATATATTTTAAGGACCTACACAAGGCGTGGATTTATAAAAAAAAAAATATTTTTAAGGACCTACACAAGGACACAAGGCGTGGATTTATAAAAAAATATTTTTAAGGACCTACACTAGGCGTGGATGTATAAAAAAAATGTTTTCAAGGACCTACACAAGGCGTGGATTTATAAAAAAATGTTTTCAAGGACCTACACAAGGCGTGGATTTATAAAAAAATGTTTTCAAGGACCTACACAAGGCGTGGATTTATAAAAAAATATTTTTAAGGACCTACACAAGGACACAAGGCGTAGATTTATAAAAAAATATTTTTAAGGACCTACAAAAGGACACAAGGCGTATATTTATAAAAAAATATTTTCAAGGACCTACACAAGGTGTGGTTTTATAAAAAATGTTTTTAAGGACCTTTATTTTTTATTTTTAGGACCTACACAAGGTTTGTGGTTTTATAAAAAAAAAAGGACCTTTACAATTTTGTTAAGGACCTTAACAATAAAAAATCTTTTTAAGGACCTTCACAATAAAAAATCTCTTTAAGGACCTTCACAATAAAAATAATATTTTTAAATACCTTCACAATAAAAAAATCTTTTTAAGGACCTTCACAATAAAAAAAAAACGTTTTAAGGACCTTCACAATTAAAAAAAATCTTTTTAAGGACCTTCACAATAAAAAAATCGTTTTAAGGACCTTCACAATTAAAAATATATTTTTAAGGACCTTCACAATAAAAAAATCTTTTTAAGGACCTTCTCAATAAAAAAATCGTTTTAAGGACCTTCACAAAAAAATCTTTTTAAAGACCTTCACAATAAAAAAATCTTTTTAATGACCTTCACAATAAAAAAAATCTTTTTAAGGACCTTCACAATAAAAAATATTTTTAAGGACATTCAAAAGGCTTGGATTTATAAAAAAATATTTTTTGAGGTAATACAGACATCACCAGTCCTGAATTTTTATCTGTCACATTTCCGTATTTTTTCCTGACAGATATCTACCTGATTGTAATTACCATGATGTCAGGGAAAAAAGAGACTGCGGAATAAATTACCTTTCCGGCGAACTTTCTTAATTTTTCTCTTTCACAAATTGAGCGTTCACTTCAATGGCCATTTAACTTCGTTCAGACACTTGTCGAAGCAGTTTTATTTTTAAATGCCGGTGTGAAAGACAATCGAATATTCATTTCCGTGAATAAAAGACAACAACAAAAATATAAGTTGAATGTAAAGATGCGGATCAACAATCAGGATAAATAGTCCTGCATACATACATATGACATATGTAAGTAAATAGCAGGATGTGATGCGAATATATGGAATTATAAGGGAGGGATGCAGGGGCGCAAAACAGAAAATAAATAAGAGAAGAGGGCCCTGAGTGGTTAAAAATCTTCTGGGCCACAGCGGAAGTCTGGATCCTTATTTTTTACCATTCACCACACTGTGGTGAAAGGTCCGTCCGTCCGTAGATGTTAAATTGTAAACAAAGTACAGGTGGCATTTTTGATTCGAATTGGATGAAATTTGGCACAGCTCATTTGTTTGGTCCACGGGCGAACCCTATTGAAATTGGGAAAAATCGGTTCAGGTTTCGTCCGATTTAAGGTAAATGGTGTACCAAAGTCCCTATATATCTTTCGATTTGCACGAAATTTGACACAACGTACTGAATTAGGTCTAGAATTATGTGTGCCAAGTTTCGAGAAAATCGGTTCAGATTTAGATATAGCTCCCATATATATTTTCGACCGATTTAGGATAAATGGGGCACCAAAGTCCCTATATATTTTCGATTTGCACGAAATTTAGCGTAGAGTACTGATTTAGGTCTAGAATGACGAGTGGTAAGTTTCGGAAAAATCTGTTCATATTTCGATATAGCTTCCATATATATTTTCGTCCGATTTTAGGTAAATAGTGCACCAAAGTCCCTATATAATCTTCGATTTGCACGAAATTCGGCACAACGTACTAAATTAAGTCTAGAACGATATGTGTTAAATTTCGTAGAAATCGGTCCAGATTTAGATATAGCTCCCATATATATTTTCGCCCGATTTTAGGTAAATAGTGCACCAAAGTCCCTATATATCCTTCGATTCGCACGAAAATCGGCATAACGTACTAAATTAAGTCTAGAACGATGTGTGTTAAATTTCCTGAAAATCGGTTCAGATTTAGATATAGCTCCCATATATATTTTCGTCCGATTTTAGGTAAATGTTGAACCAAAGTCCCTATATATTCTTCGATTTTCAAGAAAATTGGCATAGAGTGCTGAATTCTGTCTAGAACGATGTGTGTTAAATTTCGTAGAAATCGGTTCAGATTTAGATATAGCTCCCATATATTTTCTTCCGATTTTAGGTAAATAGTGCACCAAAGTTCCTATATATACTTCGATTTGCTCGAAAATTGGCATAACGTACTGAATTAACTCTAGAACGATGTGTGTAAAATTTCGTAGAAATCGGTTCAGATTTCAATATAGCTCCCATATATATTTTCGTCCGAATTTAGGTAAATGGTGCACCAAAGACCCTATATATCCTTCGATTTGTACGAAAATTGACATAGCGTACTGAATTCTGTCTAGAACGATGTGTGTTAAATTTCGTTAAAATCGGATCAGATTCAGATATTGCTCCCATATATATTTTCGTTCGATTTAAGGTAAATAGTGCACCAAATCGTTAAATATCTTTCGATTTGCACGAAAATTGGCATAACGTACTGAATTGACATAGGTTCAGATTTCGATACACCTTCCACATATATTCGTCAATTTGTCCGATTAACACGAAGTTTTGCACAACGTATCAAATTGAATGACGTTGTTGTTGTAGCAGCTTGTACTGCTGTGTATTTTCCTATTTTCTTTAACCTGGTTCTGCCTCTAACTCCAAGTTCAGGAAGGCTGCGACCTGTATTGGTTGAGCCCAGAGAGAAGATGGGGTTAGGTGAGTGGGTTTGGCTGGGCAGTTGAATAGATGTAGCGTATCATGTGGTCCGTTACCACATGTCGGGCAGATATTGTCGACCTCTCCATCAATTCGTGCCCAATATGAATTGAGGCGGCTACACCATCCAGATCTTAGTTGTGCAAAGACCACTCTGGTTTGTCGACGCAGCAGCTGCTCTTCTGCAGCTATCATAGGCGGATGATCTCCGAGGATGGTATTCACACGGTATTCTTGAACTGCTTCCTAAACTGCATCCGTATGAATACGATTCAATCCTGCTTGATAGGCCTGTTGATCTAGAGGCTCTCTTTTGTACATTTGGACCTCTCTACCCAGATCATGGAGATCCTTCCTGACATGCCTACGTGGTGGGTGCCTATCCATCCTATAACACCCAAGCAGATATTGCATCGACAACATCTTGTTGTCTTGACGCACAGGAAGGATCTTCGTCTCCTCATGTATGTGGTCTATTGGAGTTATGAGGAGACACCCTTTTGCTGTCCTCAGGGCGGCATTCTGGCAGGATTGAAGACTTTTCCACTGCGTTGCACTGACGTTAGCGGACCACACTGGCGCCGCATAGTTTACCACAGGCCGGCCTATTGCTGTATAAGTCGTTAACAAGGTTTCCTTGTCAGCTCCCCAAGTGCTGCCGGCTAGCGTCTTGAGAACCTTGTTTCTGCTTCTGACTTTATAGCAAATAGATGTGTCATGCGCGGACGATTTGTAGAGACTATCTAATGTGACCCCTAGAACCGTGGGGTAATTAGTGGTCGGAATTGTGGACCCCTCGACCTGCACATTCAAAGGTAGCCGCATCTCCGCTGTCCATGTGGTAAATAGTGTGACCGTTGACTTAGTGGCGGATATTTTCTTATTCCTCGACCGGAAAAGCTCTGCGATATCCACGAGATAGTGGTTCAGCCTCTTGCAAATGTCATCAATTTTAGGCCCTGACGCCATAATCGTACAATCATCAAGGATACATATGTACAACATACCCAAAGTGGTGAAGGGTATCATATAGTCGGCACAGTCCGACTTTACTACTTTCCTTACTGGTTTTAACAAGGCCTTGTATAGGTTCTTCCAAAAATATTATTAAAAAATCCACGCCTTGTTGAAGGTCCCTAAAAAAATTATTTCAAAAATCCTTGCCTTGAAAAGTAGTTTTTTAAAGGCCTTTGCCTTCCAATATTCTGCTAATCCCCCTTCGAATTACCGAATTCATTCGGAAGCCACCAAACTAGTAGTCAACTGAGCAAACGTTGTTGCGGATTTCGCCATACGAATTCCAATTTATTTCTTTATTTACATAAATTTACCAATTGTAATTTTTGCCGCTCAATATTTGTGCCGGGTAAACTTAACACTTGCCACCAACCCCTCGACGAACCATAGCTGACCCTCACAAATATTTACACGCTCGTACATGCAGCCAGAAGGGGTTGCTTGTTCGCTCATTACAATACGACATCGTTCGTGTGATGTGTGATTATAATCTCGCCTCGCAACATTGACGTTCGACGTTCGGCGAATATCACGGCTCGACCTGGTCCTGGGCAGAGAAAAATCAAACCAAAAATCAGACGACATGACGGAACGTGTTACGATTTTAATTTAAACGATTTTTGCATTTTTTTTTTTTGTTTATTTTCACGGCTATCGGATTTTTCACGGCAGACAATTCTACCCCTTTAAGGATTTTCTTCAGCAATTTTCCCCCTCTCCATGCTCCATCAGCCAGCCAGGACTTCTTCTGCTTCTCCAGACCCCTTTCTGTTTTGTTTGTATTGTTGCATCAGATGTTAGTTTTGCGGCCGACAGTTGTCAAAATGACAGCCGGAAATTGACATTGGTTGATGCCCGGTGCAACAGTGTGCGTGTGAGGGTGTATGTGTGTGTGAGTTTCTGAGATAGTGTCGGGCTGTTGTTCTTGGCTGGCTGTCTGGACACCAGGCAGGCCATACAACCGTTTCGATTGAGGAGAGTGTGTGAATGAGGTGTGAGGTTTTAAAAAAGGTTTGTGGGTGTCTCACTTTTTTTTTGGGGTTAAATCCGTTTCACTTAATCGACAATAATAACAACGCAATAAGGCTGGACTACGCCATAACGTAATGGAAATTTATGCGTAACTTCGTATATGTGACGATGTCAAACATGAAGTTGAATTTCTCAAATTAGTTTTTTTTTTGCGGGATGGATAGATGGATGGTTGGCATAAGGGATGATTTATGGCCAAGGGTTAAGTTTCAGGACATTCAAGAGTAAATATGTGCGTGTAACAACAACACATGACATATTATGGGCATTAGGAGGCACTGAAAGAAACAGTACTGAAAAACTATTGAAAATTTTTAATTCAGCCCAGCTGAATTACATTTTCTATAGAACATTTTCAATTCAGCCCAGCTGAATTACATTTTCTATAGAAAATTTTCAATTCAGCCCAGCTGAATTACATTTTCTATAGAAAATTTTCAATTCAGCCCAGCTGAATTACATTTTCTATAGAAAATTTTCTATTCAGCCCAGCTGAATTACATTTTCTATAGAAAATTTTCAATTCCGCCCAGCTGAATTACATTTTCTATAGAAAATTTTCAATTCAGCCCAGCTGAATTACATTTTCTATAGAAAATTTTCAATTCAGCCCAGCTGAATTACATTTTCTATAGAAAATTTTCAATTCAGCCCAGCTGAATTACATTTTCTATAGAAAATTTTCAATTCAGCCCAGCTGAATTACATTACCTATAGAAAATTTTCAATTCAGCCCAGCTGAATTACATTTTCTATTGAAAATTTTCAATTCAGCTTAGCTGAATGACATTTTCTATAGAAAATTTTCAATTCAGCTTAGCTGAATTACATTTTCTATAGAAAATTCAGCTTAGCGGAATTGAAAATTGACATTTTCTATAGAAAAATTTCAATTCAGCTCAGCTGAATTACATTTTCTATAGAAAATTTTCAATTCAGCTTAGCTGAATGACATTTTCTATAGAAAAATTTCAATTCAGCTCAGCTGAATTACATTTTCTATAGAAAATTTTCAATTCAGCCCAGCTGAATTACATTTTCTATAGAAAATTTTCAATCCAGCCCAGCTGAATTACATTTCCTATAGAAAATTTTCAATTCAGCCCAGCTAAATTATATTTTCTATAGAAAATTTTCAATTTAGCCCAGCTGAATTACATTTTCTATAGAAAATTTTCAATTCAGCTTAGCTGAATGACATTTTCTATAGAAAATTTTCAATTCAGCTTAGCTGAATGACATTTTCTATAGAAAATTTTCAATTCAGCTCAGCTTTCTATAGAAAATTTTCAATTCAGCCTAGCTGAATTACATTTTCTATAGAAAATTTTCAATTCAACATAGCTGAATGACATTTTCTATAGAAAATTTTCAATTCGGCTAAGCTGAATGACATTTTCTATTGAAAATTTTCAATTCCGCTAAGCTGAATGACATTTTCTATAGAAAATTTTCAATTCAGCCCAGCTGAATTACATTTTCTATTGAAAATTTTCAATTCAGTTCAGCTGAATTACATTTTCAATTCAGCCCAGCTGAATTAGATTTTCTATTCTGTTGCCTAAAATTTCTTGCAGTGCATCCCAAAATCTTCCCCCAAAAAAACGTTTATTTGATTAGTGCGTTGTTGCACACTTTAACAAAATTTGTGTAAAGCTTCTGTCCGTGTGTATGTGTGCGTGTTTGTCCCGGTGTTTGTTTTACTAAGTCTAGTCCTTTTTCCTCATTTCCTGTCGTACATTCACACTCCATCCATCATCGTGTCAAATTCTTTTGACATATCACACTGAAAGCAATCTACAATGACGACGACACCGGTGATGATGGCGTTCAAAGTGATGGAGGTTTGGGTGGGTGGCTCGTGGACATTGTGGTGATGGTGGATGGGTGGGTGCTGATGGCGATAATGATTTTTGCATGCTCATCAGTAACGTTTCATTAACCATCCTCTTTGGCATTTTCCACTGTCTTACGCCCAAAAACCACAAAACAACAGATTGTATTCCGAAGCCCCACCGCCTCTAACCATAAAAAATCGCCTTAAGCAGGTCCTTTAAAGATAATATTTTTACATTTCCGCTCAATTTGTGTCGGCAGGACCGCAAAAATATTTGGTCTACGAAATGATGAAATATTTCAAAATAATGACAAATATTATTTTTCGGGAGAAAAGAAGCATCAGTGGCTATTCGGAAGCTTAAGTAAATATTTGGTCTCAATTTCCAGAACTAATATTTTTTCTTGGGGGAGAAAGTAAACCCATATCCTGCATCAAAGTCTGTCAAGAATAAAATCCCGAGAAAATAATAATAAAAGTCATCAAGAGGTAGTGTGAAAATTATGGCCTTAGGCCAGATGACATTACATGTCAGATTTCAAAGATTAGAGGATGATGGCATGTAGGTCCACACATTTTCGTCCAATCATTAAAATTAAGTGTTTTACTTAATAAAAGGATAATTCTATGTGAAATCAGCAAAGTTGAATTGGAAATTCTCAATTGAAAATGCAATTCAGCTATCAAAAATGTCATCCAGCTAAGCTGAATTGAAAATTTTCTATAGAAAATATTATTCAGCAAGTCTTCGTTGATTATATTCAACAGAAAAGCGTGGCTGAACAAGGTTTTCATTAGAAAATCTTCAATTCAGCCCGGCTGAATAAGAGTTTCTATAGAAAATCTTCAATTCAGCCCGGCTGAATAAGAGTTTCTATAGGAAATCTTCAATTCAGCCTGGCTGAATAAGAGTTTCTATAGGAAATCTTCAATTCAGCCTGGCTGAATAAGAGTTTCTATAGGAAATCTTCAATTCAGCCTGGCTGAATAAGAGTTTCTATAGGAAATCTTCAATTCAGCCTGGCTGAATAAGAGTTTCTATACGAAATCTTCAATTCAGCCTGGCTGAATAAGAGTTTCTATACGAAATCTTCAATTCAGTCTGGCTGAATAAGAGTTTCTATAGGAAATCTTCAATTCAGCCCGGGCTGAATAAGAGATTCTATGGAAAATCTTCAATTTAGCCCGGGCTGAATAAGAGTTTCTATGGAAAATCTTCAATTCAGCCCGGGCTGAATAAGAATTTCTATTGAAAATCTTCAATTCAGCCCGGGCTGAATAAGAGTTTTTATAGAAAATCTTCAATTCAACCCGGGCTGAATAAGAGTTTCTATAGAAAATCTTCAATTCAGCCCCCGGCTGAATAAGAGTTTCTATAGAAAATCTTCAATTCAGCCCCCGGCTGAATAAGAGTTTCTATAGAAAATCTTCAATTCAGCCCCCGGCTGAATAAGAGTTTCTATAGAAAATCTTCAATTCAGCCCCCGGCTGAATAAGAGTTTCTATAGAAAATCTTCAATTCAGCCCCCGGCTGAATAAGAGTTTCTATAGAAAATCTTCAATTCAGCCCCCGGCTGAATAAGAGTTTCTATAGAAAATCTTCAATTCAGCCCCCGGCTGAATAAGAGTTTCTATAGAAAATCTTCAATTCAGCCCCCGGCTGAATTAGAGTTTTTATAGAAAATCTTCAATTCAGTCCCCGGCTGAATAAGTGTTTCTATAGAAAATCTTCAATGCAGCCTAGCTGAATAAGAGTTTCTATAGAAAATCTTCAATTGAATAAGAATTTCTATAGAATTTCTATGGAAAATCTTCAATTCAGCGCCTGGCTGAATAAGAATTTCTATAGGAAATCTTCAATTCAGCCTGGCTGAATAAGAATTTCTATAGGAAATCTTCAATTCAGCCTGGCTGAATAAGAATTTCTATAGGAAATCTTCAATTCAGCCTGGCTGAATAAGAATTTCTATAGGAAATCTTCAATTCAGCCTGGCTGAATAAGAATTTCTATAGGAAATCTTCAATTCAGCCTGGCTGAATAAGAATTTCTATAGGAAATCTTCAATTCAGCCTGGCTGAATAAGAATTTCTATAGGAAATCTTCAATTCAGCCTGGCTGAATAAGAATTTCTATAGGAAATCTTCAATTCAGCCTGGCTGAATAAGAATTTCTGTAGGAAATCTTCAATTCAGCCTGGCTGAATTAGGATTTCAGTAGGAAATCTTCAATTCAGCCTGGCTGAATTAGGATTTCTGTAGGAAATCTTCAATTCAGCCTGGCTGAATAAGAATTTCTGTAGGAAATCTTCAATTCAGCCTGGCTGAATAAGAATTTCTATAGGAAATCTTCAATTCAGCCTGGCTGAATAAGAATTTCTATAGGAAATCTTCAATTCAGCCTGGCTGAATGAGGTTTTCTGTAGAAAATATTCAATTCAGCCTGGCTGAATAAGGTTTTCTGTAGAAAATCTTCAATTCAGCTTGGCTGAATAAGGTTTTCTATATTGTTTTTCTATTGTTTTTCGTGCAAAAAATTTCAATTCAGCTTAGCTGAATTAAGTTTTTGTTGGAAAAACTAAGCTGAATTGTGGTCAACGCTCATGAATTATGCTTTTCTTCTTGAAAATTTTGTGATTCTTTGTTGTTGTTGTTTTTTGGCTTTCCTTTAAAGTTTCTTCCACGTCATTATCCTGTCAATGAAGTAGCTGTCCTTAACATTCAGCAGAAGAAAATAAATATGCAAATATTTTATTTTTTCGAGCGGAATACAATGCATCACAGAGATGGAAGGGGGAGGTAAACTATGACGGAATTGTTAAAGAAACGGTTTTTGGTCGGTTACACCCACTCAACAGATGTTTTCGCGCAAATGCTTTCCTAATGACTTCATCGTGAAGGATACTATCAGTCAGGATAAAAAAACAATAACAACAACAGTGAGAAAAAAACTGCTCTATGGAGAGCAAAAATAAATGGTCAAATGGGGAAGAGGAAAATGGAAAAATGATAGCCATTCATTAGGGGAAACGAATGATGTGAGGGTGTAGTTGTGGAAAAGGATAAAGAGAGGGGAGGGGAGGTAAGAAATCAGGGTGCATAACAAAATTATGTGGGAATATTTTGAAACTATTTCTGATTGATTTTTGCGCCCGATAAATTTTTATTACTCCCACTTCCATCACGTACCTGGTAATGTCCTTTGCCAGGACTATTCGCCATTGAAGTCCGCTTGAAAGATTCCGAACCACCAGTCCTTCTTGTCATCATTAATGATTTATATTTTTGAATATTAACCACATATCCATATGTCAGCCGAGGCTAGGCTGGGTGCCATTTGCCGATGATATGCCGTCATAACACAGGACTCTATTGTATTGTCGTCCTGTCTGGTTCGTCAATCGTTTTTTAATAATAATATCGAGAGATTTTAATTAACCAATTTTTTCACTTTACTACTGTCAGAGGCAGCAGTAGCAGGCAGCATCAGAATCATTGGCAAGCTGACACATGTTGATGATGAAGATGATGACACTGATGATGGGGATAATGCTGCTGCTGATGATGATGGCGATGATATCACATACAACAAAAGAAATGCACACAACATTTGTTGCAGGATGTATACAAAATCTGAATGCTCCGACTCTCTCTCTAAGGACTAAGGGATAAATCATAGCCGGTTGGTCGCCTCTTTGCGCTCATTCAATATTGATGTGTTAAATATTGCACTTAATGTGGGATAATTTACATTTCTGCCTTTTGTAATTGTATACATCCGGATGTATGCACACAGACACACATACATGTATACATGTGTGAGTGTTGTCGTGTATGTCTGTGACATTTTCTGTAAAAAGATTTAAATACAATATAATGACACATATGACAAGTCAGTCTGTTGTGGTTCAAAGCCAGGCGGATCTGCAAAAAGGAAATATGATTTATTTAATGACATTTTCATAGCCATAATTTTTAAACTCACACACGGGCACACATATACACACAACAAGCAGTTGCAACATGTTACCAAGAATGACAGTTTTTTAATTAGAAATTAAATTAAAAACAATTGTGACAAATTATTAATGACTTAAGATGGGGATGAAAGTGTTAAAACACAAAATTCATCAAAAGGAGATGTAAAAATCATTTAAAAACCCCAGTTCAGCAAAGCTGAATTAAAAAATTTTCATTAGAAAATCAATTCAGCTAAGCTGAATATGCACATGTTGCATATTCAGCTAAAAACTTTCGGATAAAAACCTCATTCAGCTAACCAGAATTGAAGATGTCCCAATAAAAACCTAATTCAGCTAAGCTAAATTCAAGATTCGTCATTAAAAAACTAATTCAGTTGGGACAAACGGAAAATTTTGTACAAAAACCCTAATTTAGCTTTGCCGAATTAGAGATTTTGCAGCAAAAACCTAATTCAGCAAAGTCTGAATTGAAGAATTTCTATAGAAAACCTTATTCAGCTAGGCTGAATTGAAGATTTTCTATCGGAACTCTTATTCAGCCAGGCAGAATTAAAGATTTTCTATAGAAAACCATATTCAGCCAGGCTGAATTGCAGATTTTGTATAGAAACTCTTATTCAGACAAGCTGAATTGAAGATTTTCTATAGAAACTCTTATTCAGCTAGGCTGAATTGAAGATTTTCTATAGAAACTCTTATTCAGCTAGGCTGAATTGAAGATTTTCTATAGAAACTCTTATTCAGCTAGGCTGAATTGAAGATTTTCTATAGAAACTCTTATTCAGCTAGGCTGAATTGAAGATTTTCTATAGAAAACCTTATTCAGCAAGGCTGAATTGAAGATTCTCTATAGAAAACCTTATTCAGCTATGCTGAATTGAAGATTTTCTATAGAAAACCTTATTCAGCTAGGCTGAATTGAAGATTTCCTATAGAAAACTTTATTCAGCTAGGCTGAATTGAAGATTTCCTATAGAAAACCTTATTCAGCTAGGCTGAATTGAAGATTTCCTATAGAAAACCTTATTCAGCTAGGCTGAATTGAAGATTTCCTATAGAAAACCTTATTCAGCTAGGCTGAATTGAAGATTTCCTATAGAAAACCTTATTCAGCTAGGCTGAATTGAAGATTTCCTATAGAAAACCTTATTCAGCTAGGCTGAATTGAAGATTTTCTATAGAAAACCTTATTCAGCTAGGCTGAATTGAAGATTTCCTATAGAAAACCTTATTCAGCTAGGCTGAATTGAAGATATCCTATAGAAAACCTTATTCAGCTAGGCTGAATTGAAGATTTTCTATAGAAAACCTTATTCAGCTAGGCTGAATTGAAGATTTTCTATAGAAAACCTTATTCAGCTAGGCTGAATTGAAGATTTTCTATAGAAAACCTTATTCAGCTAGGCTGAATTGAAGATTTTCTATAGAAAACCTTATTCAGCTAGGCTGAATTGAAGATTTTCTATAGAAAACCTTATTCAGCTAGGCTGAATTGAAGATTTTCTATAGAAAACCTTATTCAGCTAGGCTGAATTGAAGATTTTCTATAGAAAACCTTATTCAGCTAGTCTGAATTGAAGATTTTCTATAGAAAACCTTATTCAGCTAGGCTGAATTGAAGATTTTCTATAGAAAACCTTATTCAGCTAGGCTGAATTGAAGATTTTCTATAGAAACTCCTAGAAAAACGATTCTTAAATAAATCCACGAATATGCAGACCTGGAGAAATGATTCTTAAATAAATCCACGAATATGCAGACCTGGAGAAATGATTCTTAAATAAATCCACGAATATGCAGACCTGGAGAAATGATTCTTAAATAAATCCACGAATATGCAGACCTGGAGAAATGATTCTTAAATAAATCCACGAATATGCAGACCTGGAGAAATGATTCTTAAATAAATCCACGAATATGCAGACCTGGAGAAATGATTCAAAATCTTCTTTAATAAATCCACGCCTTGTCAGGCCTGGAAAAATTCTTCTATAATAAATCCACGCCTTGTCAGGCCTGGAAAAATTCTTCTATAATAAATCCACGCCTTGTCAGGCCTGGAAAAATTCTTCTATAATAAATCCACGCCTTGTCAGCCCTTGAAAAATATTCTATAATAAATCCACGCCTCAGTTGGCCCTTGAAAAATATTCTATAATAAATCCACGCCTCAGTTGGCCCTTGAAAAATATTCTTTAATAAATCCACTCCTCAGTTGGAAAAATTCTTCGTTAATAAATCCACGCCTATGCAGGCCCCGAAAAATTCTTCTATAATAAATCCACGCCTTGTCAGGTCTGGAAAAAATCTTCTTTAATAAATCCGCGCCTCAGTTGGCCCTTGAAAAATATTCTATAATAAATCCACGCCTCAGTTGGCCCTTGAAAAATATTCTATAATAAATCCACGCCTCAGTTGGCCCTTGAAAAATATTCTTTAATAAATCCGCGCCTATGCAGGCCCGGAAAAATTCTTCTATAATAAATCCACGCGTTGTCAGGCCTGGAAAAATTCTTCTATAATAAATCCACGCCTTGTCAGGTCTGGAAAAATTCTTCTTTAATAAATCCACGCCTATGCAGGCCTGGAAGAATTCTTCTATAATAAATCCACGCCTTGTCAGGTCTGGAAAAATTCTTCTTTAATAAATCCACGCCTTGTCAGGCCTGGAAAAATTCATCTTTAATAAATCCACGCCTTGTCAGGTCTGGAAAAATTCTTCTTTAATAAATCCACGCCTATGCAGGCCTGGAAAAATTCTTCTTTAATAAATCCACGCCTATGCAGGCCTGGAAAAATTCTTCTTTAATAAATCCACGCCTATGCAGGCCCTTGAAAATTCTTCTTTAATAAATCCACGCCTATGCAGGCCTGGAAAAATTCTTCTTTAATAAATCCACGCCTATGCAGGCCTGGAAAAATTCTTCTTTAATAAATCCACGCCTATGCAGGCCTGGAAAAATTCTTCTTTAATAAATCCACGCCTATGCAGGCCTGGCTGAATTGAAGCTAGGCTGAATTGAAGATTTCCTATAGAAACTCCTAGAAAAACGATTCTTAAATAAATCCACGAATATGCAGACCTGGAGAAATGATTCTTAAATAAATCCACGAATATGCAGACCTGGAGAAATGATTCTTAAATAAATCCACGAATATGCAGACCTGGAGAAATGATTCTTAAATAAATCCACGAATATGCAGACCTGGAGAAATGATTCTTAAATAAATCCACGAATATGCAGACCTGGAGAAATGATTCTTAAATAAATCCACGAATATGCAGACCTGGAGAAATGATTCTTAAATAAATCCACGAATATGCAGACCTGGAGAAATGATTCTTAAATAAATCCACGAATATGCAGACCTGGAGAAATGATTCTTAAATAAATCCACGCCTATGCAGGCCTGGAAAAAATCTTCTTTAATAAATCCACGCCTTGTCAGGCCTGGAAAAATTCTTCTATAATAAATCCACGCCTTGTCAGGCCTGGAAAAATTCTTCTATAATAAATCCACGCCTTGTCAGGCCTGAAAAAATTCTTCTATAATAAATCCACGCCTTGTCAGGCCTGGAAAAATTCTTCTATAATAAATCCACGCCTATGCAGGCCCGGAAAAAATTCTTCTTTAATAAATCCACGCCTATGCAGGCCTGGAAAAATTCTTCTTTAATAAATCCACGCCTATGCAGGCCTGGAAAAATGCTTCTTTAATAAATCCACGCCTATGCAGGCCTGGAAAAATGCTTCTTTAATAAATCCACGCCTATGCGGGCCTGGAAAAATTCTTCCTTAATAAATCCACGCCTATGCAGGCCTGGAAAATTCTTCTTTAATAAATCCACGCCTATGCAGGCCTGGAAAAATTATTCTTTAATAAATCCACGCTTAGGCAGGCCTGGAAAAATTTTTCTTTTGAAAAATCCACGCCTATGCAGTCTTGGAAAAATGATTCTTGAATAAATCCACGTCTATGCGGGCCTGGAAAAATTCTTCTTTAATAAATCCACGCCTCTCATTTTTTATTTCTTATTTAAAATTTAATATCCTTAATATTAAAGTGTGCGTATTGCAAAGGTCCTTTGACACGGAATCCTTTTAATGTCATTGAAGATGTTGTTTTTTATTTTATTTCCTCCAATAATTGATAAAATATTTAAATCGTATTGTAACACATGACAATAAAAAAATTGTCAATTTTGTTTTTCTCTACGGTTATTGTAGTAGTTTTTATAGCAGAACTACATATATGTGCGTGTCCGCACATACATACATATGTAAATATGTATGTAAGCACGGGGATATTTCAATGCGAACAGACAACAAAAGCTCTACTCAACAACAGAAGCGAGCGAGGCATGGCATATTCATATCAACAACAGATTTACAAATATTTCGATGGTGTATGAATGGCCTGACAGACGGACAACACACACACACACATATGAGAAGAAAAACAACAACAACATTTTGTTGTCTGTCACTCTGTGTCATCACCAACTGTGTATAGTGGCTGACAACGAGATCATCATAGGGAAATTATCATCATCATCAGCGGTGGCGGCGGAGATGGTGGTGATGGCAGCGGCAAACATTCAACCATTCATCTCGCCATCCATCCATCCCGGCAGTCATTCAGCCAACCATTCATCTATTCATATATCGTTTTACCAACACCATCGCCACAACCTATCACAATGTCACACATGTTCGGTGTTGCCAAACCAAACTGAGAACACGGATTTTTTTTTTTTTTTTTTGTGAAAATCCTTCAGTGTTCTTCTTCGTATGGAAACGAACAAACGAGAGTATCATTACAATTCCATTATGGCTGGTTATGACTGACAGAATGTTTGTCTGTCTGTCTGCCTATGTGTCATGTGTTTTGTCCACTTACCGCTTTCCTGTCGTAATGTGTGAAGGTGCAACCAACACACATCATATCATTCACAGGCAACAAACAAACAGTCAGTCAGTGAGTCGTCATAACAGCCAACCCACGAACGACCATCAGTCAGACAGTCCGCCCAGTCAGTCATTCATTCATCGTTAACAAAAGAAGTGTTGAATGTTTCTCTTGAAGTCAGTAATACTCACACACACCCATACACAGATAGACACTCACCAATACCAATAGTGGCATCATTATCAACAACATCACTTCGTGTGTGTTGGGCAACAGCAAAAAATATGCAAATTTAAACGAATTTCAATCATACAATCATCAGGAGCATCATTCAGGATGAACAGTGGATGTATTAAAGAAGAATTTTTCCAGGCCTGACAAGGCGTGGATTTATTAAAGAAGAATTTTTCCAGGCCTGCATAGGCGTGGATTTATTAAAGAAGATTTTTTCCAGGCCTGACAAGGCGTGGATTTATTAAAGAAGAATTTTTCCAGGCCTGACAAGGCGTGGATTTATTAAAGAAGAATTTTTCCAGGCCTGACAAGGCGTGGATTTATTAAAGAAGAATTTTTCCAGGCCTGACAAGGCGTGGATTTATTAAAGAAGAATTTTTCCAGGCCTGACAAGGCGTGGATTTATTAAAGAAGAATTTTTCCAGGCCTGACAAGGCGTGGATTTATTAAAGAAGAATTTTTCCAGGCCTGACAAGGCGTGGATTTATTAAAGAAGAATTTTTCCAGGCCTGACAAGGCGTGGATTTATTAAAGAAGAATTTTTCCAGGCCTGACAAGGCGTGGATTTATTAAAGAAGAATTTTTCCAGGCCTGACAAGGCGTGGATTTATTAAAGAAGAATTTTTCCAGGACTGCATTTATTAAAGAAGAATTTTTCCAGGCCTGCATAGGCGTGGATTTTTCAAAAGAAGAATTTTTACAGGCCTGCATAGGCGTGGATATATTATTTAAGAAATCCACGTCTTTAAAAACATTTTCTTTGGCCCACCCAAACTACTGTGTCTTGATAACACATCTCCCAAACATACACATACACACACATACACACACATACATACACATGTAATCTCCCACTGTCTGATATCTCTTAAAACAAGACACATGTGCTTACAACTTCTGTTGTTGTTTGCAAAAACTTTACACTGAACTATTGTCGAACACAAACACATGCACACATAAACACACACATTGTCACTGTGACATTTGAACAAATATTTCCCACCCTCCTCACCGAAAATATGACTGAAATTTTACCAAGTATTTTTTGGTGAATTTTGTTTGTGATTCCCTTGGTCTGACCGAACCATTATTTGTTATATGCGTAGCCAGGCTGCTGGATGTGTGGTCCTGTTTTTTTGTATTTTCTCCTGATATATTCATAAAAATCACAAATTGTCATTGTCCTGGATGTCATCGTCGACGCCGGTTGTTGTGTTGTAAGTTTTGTGTGTTTTTTGCCAAGTCCTTTGTGGGGGAGACTGACTTCCCGGTAGGCGTCCCGCCAACCTACCCAACTCCCAAAACAACATCCAAGGCAATGAAAAAGTAATTAAATTTTATCGTCATTGCCATTGAGTCCTGAAACCGAACATATATGTATATAAAAAAAACTTCGTCGAACATACGCAGGCAGACACACACACTCATTGGAGACAAAAAACATTGACTTGAATAAAGAAATAAAAAAGCGAACATTTTTGTGTTCCACTTGGCTTCAGCGACACATATGCGCCACCATATTTTTTTGTCCTGCAAAGAAGACCAATGACAGATAAAATTTAGCCTATTGTGGAAAATATGACATCGTTAACAATTGACACGATGACAATTTAAATTTAATATTCAGAAGGAAATACAATTCAACCTTACATAAATAAGGGGTTCAATGGAAAACATGGACGGGGTAATATTAATATTAGGCGGGGTATATTTTTGGTAGGCCTATATAGGGAATTTAAAAAAAAATATTTTTCCCAGAGTACTCCTTGCTTGTTGGAGGCTTGAAAAAATATTCTTTAAAAAAATTCCCGACTACATTCAAGTCTCAATCTAAATCTGAATCGATTTTCCCGAAACGTATCACACACAGATTCTAGACTCAATTCAGTACGCTTTGCCAAATTTCATGCAAATCGAAGTATATATAGGGACATTACTGTACCATTTACATAAAATCGAAGGAAGGTATATATGGGAGCTACACCGAATTCTGAATCTGAACCGATTTTCCCCAAACTTAGCACACATCATTCTAGACTTAATTCAGTACGCTATGCAAAATTTCGTGCAAATCGAAAGATATATAGGGACTTTTGTACACCATTTACCTTACATCAGACGAAAATATATATGGGAGCTATATCTAAATCTGAACCGATTTTCATGAAACATGGCACACATCATTCTAGGCTTAATTTAGTACTTTGTGCCAAATTTCGTGCAAATCGAAAGACATATAGGGACTCTGGTACAACATTTACCTTAAATCGGATGAAACTATATATAAGAGCTATATCTAAATCTGAACCGATTTTCCCCAAACTTAACTTAGCACATCAATCTAGACTTAATTCAGTACGCTGTGCCATATTTCGTGCAAATCGAAGGATATATAGGGACTTTGGTGCACCATTTACCTTAAATCGGACGAAACTTTATATGAGAGTTATATCTAACTCTGAACCGATTTTTCCCAATTTCAATAGGGTTTGTCCTTGGGCCAAATAAATGGGCTGTGCCAAATTTCATCCAATTCGAATTATAAATGCACCTGTACTTTGTTTACAATTTAACACCAACAGACGGACGGGCGGACGGACATGTAAAAATCGACTCAGAAAGTGATTCTATGCATATTCTCAAAAGGAACTATGGGTCTATCTCGTTTCTTTTTGCCTGTTACAAACATATGCACAAAGACATAATACCCTGTTCCACATTGTGGTGAAGGGTATAAAAACATGGACCCAATAGGCGGGTTCCACGCCTTCCACGCCTTCGGAAGGCTTTGAAAAATATTCTTTAAAAAATCCACGCCTTCGGAAGGCTTTGAAAAATATTCCTTAAAAAATCCACGCCTTCGGAAGGCTTTGAAAAATATTCTTTAAAAAATCCACGCCTTCGGAAGGCTTTGAAAAATATTCTTTAAAAAATCCACGCCTTCGGAAGGCTTTGAAAAATATTCTTTAAAAAATCCACGCCTTCGGAAGGCTTTGAAAAATATTCTTTAAAAAATCCACGCCTTCGGAAGGCTTTGAAAAATATTCTTTAAAAAATCCACGCCTTCGGAAGGCTTTGAAAAATATTCTTTAAAAAATCCACGCCTTCGGAAGGCTTTGAAAAATATTCTTTAAAAAATCCACGCCTTCGGAAGGCTTTGAAAAATATTATTTAAAAAATCCACGCCTTCGGAAGGCTTTGGAAAATATTCTTTAAAAAATCCACGCCTTCGGAAGGCTTTGAAAAATATTCTTTAAAAAATCCACGCCTTCGGAAGGCTTTGAAAAATATTCTTTAAAAAATCCACGCCTTCGGAAGGCTTTGAAAAATATTCTTTAAAAAATCCACGCCTTCGGAAGGCTTTGAAAAATATTCTTTAAAAAATCCACGCCTTGGGAAGGCTTTGGAAAATATTCTTTAAAAAATCCACGCCTTCGGAAGGCTTTGAAAAATATTCTTTAAAAAATCCACGCCTTGGGAAGGCTTTGAAAAAATATTCTTTAAAAAATCCACGCCTTGGGAAGGCTTTGAAAAAATATTCTTTAAAAAATCCACGCCTTGGGAAGGCTTTGAAAAAATATTCTTTAAAAAATCCACGCCTTGGGAAGGCTTTGAAAAAATATTCTTTAAAAAATCCACGCCTTGAGAAGGCTTTGAAAAAATATTCTTTAAAAAATCCACGCCTTGGGAAGGCTTTGAAAAAATATTCTTTAAAAAATCCACGCCTTGGGAAGGCTTTGAAAAAATATTCTTTAAAAAATCCACGCCTTGGGAAGGCTTTGAAAAAATATTCTTTAAAAAATCCACGCCTTGGGAAGGCTTTGAAAAAATATTCTTTAAAAAATCCACGCCTTGGGAAGGCTTTGAAAAAATATTCTTTAAAAAATCCACGCCTTGGGAAGGCTTTGAAAAAATATTCTTTAAAAAATCCACGCCTTGGGAAGGCTTTGAAAAAATATTCTTTAAAAAATCCACGCCTTGGGAAGGGTTTGCAAAAAATACAACTTCCACATTTTTTTATTTTTGCCCCTTAAAATATGCTTTACATTTTAATAAATATTTCTATCTTCCAGCAACAATGATCCATTTAACCGTGTATCCAAAAATAAAACTCCAAAAAACCACAAAACATCTTTACCTATAATACGACATTGGGTCTCCCCAGTCAGCCACACATGCGCACCATACCCTGCTGTCCGCTGCTAAGCTAAAATGCCGCAGAAAAACCACCGCACCACAGAGCATAGAATGTCCATCCATTCAAGCAGCTAACATCAGTTGAACGAGAAACGCGAGAGTGAATGGAAGTGCAAAATTAGGTGGAAAAAAAAAAACAGGCCTAAAAATCGGGAAGGCTTTCAAAAGAAAAAATATTTTTTTGGGAACAAATATTCAAATATTACAAAATCAATATTCATTTTTTTGAAATACATATTTACAAGTGATTGATGTGTTTTTTGAATAAATATTTAAAATCAAATAAGCAACAACAATTTAGTAAAAAAAGTGAACTTCGATAATGGAGTAGTGGCTGCTTTTGGCTTTTTTTCATCATCATAGCCATCAACATCCAGCCAAACTGAAACCAGTTTACTGCGGGAAAAAAGCGCGTGCTGGTGTTGTTGTGTATTTACCCGAACTGTTTGGTGGCTGGCGTTGAGGAAGAAGTTTTTGTTTACCAAAAAAAAACAACTACAAAAACATAAAAACCAAATATTTCGAGTGCCTCTGTGAAAAGAGTTGTATTTCCGGAGAGCACAAACCAAGACGAGTGAGAGAGTGTGGAATGTCATTTCAAAAAAATTGTTTTGTTTTTTTCACTTTTTTAGGGAGATTATTTACTGAGAGCCATATTGTGAGAGAGAGAGAGTAACATATGTTTGTGCCAAAAAGAAAAACATAAACAAAGAATATTAAATTAACGGTTAATTTTTTTAATAATTTAAATAAAAATAAAATACAAAAAAATAATTTTATTAATTAATTTATTCAAATATTTGCGTATTTAAATTTAAAAAAATCAAAAAACTTGTTTTAGTGCCCGAAATAACCGAAAAACCAAAAAGACTTAAACAACAAACTTGATCGTCTCTCTCATTTGGCGGCTAAATACAAAAGACTTAAGACACAAACACCACACACAAAAACAATCAACATAAAAAAACTGCTGCTAAGCTGCTGTGCACATTTTTCGTTGTTATTGTTGTTGTCGTTGTTTTTAGTTGCAACCACAACATTAACCACAACAAATTATTATTATGGGTACACGTGTACCACCGCCCTGTCCCACACCCGGCTGTGATGGCCAATTTATGGCCGGCCTACCTCAACTCATTGATGATTTGCAACGTCTGTCCGAAGATCAAGATAGCGCCGATGTTGTGTTCATATGCGGTCGTGAAGAGGAACGCATCTATGCCCATCGCATTATAATGATGGCACGGTAAGTCCGATTGCGATAATGAGGTGTTTAATTAGCTGGGAGAGAGAAAAAAATACGGGAAGAAAAAAAAAAACAAAGAAAATCGGCAGGGCAAGAAAGTAATTAAAAGTGAGGAAGCAAAGGGAGGGGTAAAATTCTTTATGAGGATTTTATGTAGTTTTTTTAGAAAATTAATTTTTGAAAAGAAAGAAAGAAAGAAAGAAAACGACCAATACAAGGTCTAGATTTTTAAAGAATATTTTTGCAAAGCCTTCCCAAGGCGTGGATTTTTTAAAGAATATTTTTTGCAAAGCCTTCCCAAGGCGTGGATTTTTTAAAGAATATTTTTTGCAAAGCCTTCCCATGACGTGGATTTTTTAAAGAATATTTTTTCAAAGCCTTCCCAAGGCGTGGATTTTTTAAAGAATATTTTTTCAAAGCCTTCCCAAGCCGTGGATTTTTTAAAGAATATTTTTTCAAAGCCTTCCCAAGGCGTGGATTTTTTAAAGAATATTTTTTCAAAGCCTTCCCAAGGCGTGGATTTTTTAAAGAATATTTTTTCAAAGCCTTCCCAAGGCGTGGATTTTTTAAAGAATATTTTTTCAAAGCCTTCCCAAGGCGTGGATTTTTTAAAGAATATTTTTTCAAAGCCTTCCCAAGGCGTGGATTTTTTAAAGAATATTTTTTCAAAGCCTTCCCAAGGCGTGGATTTTTTAAAGAATATTTTTTCAAAGCCTTCCCAAGGCGTGGATTTTTTAAAGAATATTTTTTCAAAGCCTTCCCAAGGCGTGGATTTTTTAAAGAATATTTTTTCAAAGCCTTCCCAAGGCGTGGATTTGTATACCCTTCACCACACTGTGGTACAGGGTATTATGTCTGTGTTCATATGTTTGTTACATGCAAAAGGAAACGAGATAGACCCATAGTTCCGTTTGAGAATATGCATAGACTCACTTTATGAATCGATTTATGCATGTCCGTCCGCCCATCCGTCTGTTGATGTTAAATTGTAAACAAAGTACAGGTCCCATTTATAATCCGAATTGGATGAAATTTGGCACAGCTCATTTATTTGGCCCAAGAACCCTATTTAAATTGGGAAAAATCGGTTCAGATTTAAATATAGCTCCCATATATATATTTTCGTCCGATTTAATGTAAATGGTGCACCAAAGTACCTTTATATCTTTCGATTTGCACGAAATTTGGCACGGCGTACTGAATTGAGCCTAGAGTGATGTCTGCCAAATTTTGTGAAAATCGGTTAAGATTTAGATATAGCTCCCATATATATTTTCGTCCGATTTAAGGAAAATGATGCACCAAAGTCCCTATATATCTTTCGATTTGCGCGAAATTTGGCATAACGTACTTAATTGAGCCTAGAGTGATGTCTGCAAAGTTTCGTGAAAATCGGTTCAGATTTAGATATAGCTCCCATACATATTTTCGTCCGATTTAATGTAAATGGTGCACCAAAGTCCCTATATATCTTTCGAATTACACGCAAATTGGCATAACGTACTGAATTGAGCCGAGAGTTATGTTTGCCAAGTTTCGTGAAAATCGGTCCAGATTTAGATATAGCTCCCATATATATTTTCGTCCAATTTTTTTGTAAATGGTGCACCAAAGTCCCAATATAACTTTCGATTTGCACGCAATTTGGCATGGCGTAATGAATTAAGCCTAGAATGAGGTCTGCCAAGTTTCGTGAAAATCGGTCCAGATTAAGATATAGCTCCCATATATATTTTCGTCCGATTTAAGGTAACTGTTATACAAAAGTCCCTATATATCTTTTGATTTGCACGAAATTTGTCATAGCGTACTGAGTAAACTCTAGAATTATGTGTGCTAAGTTTCGTGAAAATCGGTGCAGATTTAGATATAGCTCCCATAGATATTTTCGTCCGATTTAATGTAAATGGTTCACCAAAAACCCTATATATCTTTCGATTTGAACGAAATTTTATAGACTGGAACGAATTCAAAGTCTATAAAATTTACAGCATACTGAATTAAGCCTAGAATGATATGAGCTACGGTTCGTGAAAATCGGTTCAAATTTAGATATAGCTCCCATATATATTTTCGTCCGATTTAATGTAAATGGTGCACCAAAGTCCCTATATATATTTCGATTTGCACGAAATTTGCCATAGCGTACTGAAATGAGTCTGGAATGATGTGTGCTGAGTTTCGTGAAAATCGGTTAAGATTTAGGTATAGCTCCCATAGATATTTTCGTCCGAATTTAGCTAAATGGTGCACTAAAGTCCCTATATATCTTTCGATTTACACGAAATTTGGCATAACGTACTGAATTGAGTCTGGAATGATGTGTGCTAAGTTTTGTGAAAATCGGTTCAGATCTACATATATATATTTTCGTCCGATTTAATATAAATAATGTTCCAAAGTTCTTATACTGCATAGCGTACTGAATTTAGTCCAGAAGGAAGCTACAGAAGGCATGGATTTTTTAAATAATTTTTTTAAAGATCCTCAAAATACACCTCTTCCGTACATCTCTCCATAAAATAAATCCATCCCATGGGTGGTTAAGGTATATGGCATGCCAAAAACCATCAAACATTTTTTTTTAATTTTTTTGTTGTTGTTGGCCACTAAAAATTTGTTGTACACACAGAAGTTGCATGTTGCACACTCTGAAACATATTTTGGCCATTCCGAAACTTCTGTTGTTGTTGCTGCCGCTATTATTTGTTGAAATGTGCCACAAACCCATTAACGAAAGGTTACTCGCATATTTCACTCTCAACGCTTATCGCTGTTGCTCTTGGTGGTGCTGGTCCTGGTCATTAGAGCTGTTACGATTGTTGGCCATTGGACGCAAACGACATAACAACCAACATTCAATGTTGCACACACATAACGAGCAACATGCCAATGTTGTTAGTGAAACCATTTTAATTGTGGCAATTGTTTTGTTGCACATTATGTGCCAGTGAACGTGAGTGTCGATGTGTGTGTGGATTACTTATCGTCATAACATTTCTGGCACTTGCAGCGTCGTGGCTCATTTAAAACTTCCACATTTTTTTGCGATTTCCCCGCAAATGATTTAATTTCTTTTGGCATTTTTTCGTGTAACCACCAGTAGACCTTTGCTGTTTCAGTTTCAAATGGTGTGGTGGTTGGGAATTTGTTGTAGCGTTTTATGTTTTTATTTCTGCCACACACCATAGGTGTTCCGCATTGATTTACAAAAATAATTCGTTTTGTTGGCTTTGCTTTTCATTAACACAGGAGGCGATGTTGTTTGGCCTCGAATCATTAAAAACATTTTGTAGCTTCCTTCATGGGTAATTAAGTTTATTACGCGAGGGGTGGGGAGATGAGGTGTGTAGGAGAGCTATTAATTTCATGAATATTTATTTTTAATTGAATTAAGTTAGTAGTATTTAAAATAATAACAATTTATTTGGTTACAAGGTGGCGATAAGCTGGATAAAATGTTTATAGTTAAGTGGTAGTGTTAACAAGATAATTTGGATTAAAATTTGGGACGATATATTAAAAAAAAATATTTTTTTTTTCGAGGACCTAAACAAGGCGTGAATTAAAAAAATACATATTTTTCAAGGACCGAGGCAATGATTTATCAAAAATATTTTTTTAAGGGACCTCATAAAGACGATGCCTTGTTGACCATGAAGTCAGACGCCAACGAAATGAACTTCTCATTGAGGTCGTATCGCTGGTAACGTAAGAACTTCGAATTGTCACAAGATACATTTGGGTATGAAATGTTTTTTGGATAGAAGCTATAATAGCTTCTGGAGATAATATCCCAATAAAAAAAACTAAGGGAACTGATGGGAATCAGTGGCGTGATCCGAAACTATAGTCTTCCATTCCTTACCCCTGCCATACATTCCCCACTAATAAATAGTTGTTTTTTATAAAAACAAGAAACTGGGATTCAGCCTGACTATTTTGCAAAAAATACATTTTCTAAGGACCCAACAAATTTTGTTCTCCCTTTTTTAGTTGCAAAAGTTTCAAGAACAACAAACGCGGTGAACTTTGTCGCATACCCGGCTGCACAGTGCTGCCAGCAACGCCGGGTTCACCAACATCGGTACGCCTGCCACATGTACACCCGGAAGTGTTTCGTCAATTTATACTCTATGTTTATACAGCTAAGGTAAAGTATTATTATATTAATAATAATGAAATAATAAATAATCCCTAATTTCTCCCTTTTTGCCTTACAGATTTTATTGCAAGATTCTCGTGTCTTTGAGATGATGACATTGGCTCAGGATATGGGCTGTTGTGAATTACGTTCCGCGTGTGAAGATCATGTCATAGCAACACTGTCGGTGGATAATGCTTGTACTTTTCTGACAGCTGTTATGGAAATTCATGAGAAGGCGGGTGAGTAAAGGTTAAATTTACATCCATTATATCAGCTATTTATATTGCTCCCTGAAGGAATGAGCAAAAAATGTATTGTAGCGACATCTATTGTATTTGTGAACAAAATATTCTATTTAGTGAAAAGCACCACCACTACCATACAGCTGACAATTCACAATAACATACTAGTACAGATTTAAACCATAAGCAGGCACATTAATATTGAACATAGCTCAAACAATTCTGGCATACACTGAACATGCACCATATCTTAAACTGAACATACGTTATGTTATATTAAGGATGTTCAGTTAATACAGTATCGTATATTCAGTGTTAGATTACACTGAACAGATTACACTGGTGGTTCAGCGAATGTGCTAGATTTCAGTGGTACTTTAAAAATGGATATTTATAACGGGTGTCCGAATTAGAACACAATTTTGAAAATTGAAATAAAACACAAATATTAAAAAAATCGTAAAACATTATTATATCGTAAAGTAGACAGAATGAGGTTATGTATCGAACAAGATTGCCGCTGCAGCTTTTCTGGCACATAAGCGATCTATCAATGAAATGTTCAACTACTTTTTGAATAAATGCTTCAGTATTTTATTAATGCAGCGATCAATTTCCTTTTTTCTAAGGCTTGAGACGTCAAGGGCGGCTTATTCACCTAAACCATCAACATTAAAAAAAAATCCCCCCAAAAGAAATATACTAAAGTTGTTAAACAGCACGACCTAGGCGGTCTGGTCTCCAAAACTCGAAATAACACGACCGGGAAATGACTGCTGCAGCAATTGTATTGTTTCTCTGTCTGTATGGCATGTGGCGTCGTACATTGAAAATATTCTGCCAAGAGGTTACAGGGACTTCGGTTTGGAAACTTCGACTAGACCTTCAAAATATCAAAAATGTTCCGATTTAAGTGGATCAAAATTCCAAAAAAACAATCTATCATGAAAATTGTACTAGAAACACCGAAATGTCATATCACTACCACATATTTTGGAGAATTTGGGACCACAAGATATTTCAGACTAGGCTGCATTTCTGAGAGGATCAAAAGAATAGAATAGAAACGATTTTCACTTCTGAGAGGAAGAATTCCAATTGACATGGACTTTGTTTTTGGCAAAATTCGAATAGGATTTTCAAAAATGACCAAGACATTTATGTTGACGGCATGTCATAAAAATTAACAAATATTAGGAGGTATTTTATTGTCAAAAAAAATCGAAGTGGCGCACACGATGAAAAGTGCGGCTAGGGCCTTAAAAAATAAAAATGCGGGATGTAAGCATGGAATGGTATAGAAGATTTTTTTCGAAGAAATCTGCTACCTTGCGTTGACCCAAAATTCCAAATATGCGGAGCTATACCAAAGCAACTGATTCTATTTTGAACACAGAAAAAATATATTTTAAATTTTCTCGGAAGAATTTTTTCTTCAATGCAAAGTTATAGTCTCATCGGCAGGTAAATGTGCTACAATTTGCAATGACAAAACATGGGCCTGCAGTGCTTATTTTTTACGCAGATGTATGTCAGCCTCCATAAGCCCCGAAATGTCAAATTAAAGCTCTTATGTTTGGAAAATGCTGCAAAATTGGGCGGAACCTTTATACGGGAGATGTAATAAAACGTTCACCTATGGGGATCATTTTTTTGCGCAGATGTATACCATCCTCAAAAACCTCGGTATAACAAATTATAGCCCTTTTGGTTAGAAAATGAGGCTGCAAGATTTAAAATATCGAAAAAAATTCAAAATATCGGTATATTTATATGGGAGCTATGTCAGAACATTAACCTATAAAGATAATTTTCGGCACAAATGTAGAAGAAGCTTCAAAATGCCGTTTCGGTTGGTAAATGTGGCTGCAAGTCTCAAAACACCGCGTAAAGAGCACAAACTTTATATGGAGGCTATGTCAAATCATGGTTCTATAGGTCTAATTTTCTGTGCAGATGCATGTCAGCTTTCAAAACCCCGAAATGCCAAAGTACAGCCTTTTCGCTTGGAAAATGGGGATAAGACCCTCAAAATACCGGATATTGGGTGGGACTCTTATATCGGACCTATGTCAGAACATAATTTTGGTATATCAGCCTCCAAAAACCCAAGATGGCAAATTACAGCATTTTCAGTTGGAAAATGTGGATAATATCCTCAAAATACCGAAAATGGTTCGGAACCGTTATATGGGAGCTACACCAAAACATAAACCGATTTAGTTAATTTTTGGTAGGAAGATTTGATACCCCATGAGAACCTTAAAAATCAGATTACAGCCAATTTATTTGGAAAACGTGCCAAAACCTCTCAAAAATCTCAAATTATAAGAACACCCTAATATGCGAGTACTTGGTCAAATATTGATAATTTTTGGTATGGATATTTTCTACTCAATTTGAATCCAAATTACTAAATTTCAGCCAATTTGTCGAAAACACGAGGCCAAACTCCTCAAAAATTCCGGAATTTGGGATGTAGCTTTATATGGGGACAACCCAAAAAGTGGCCCAATATTTACAATTTTTAGTAAGAAGATGTATTATAATATGAGAACCCAAAATATCCGATTACAGACAATTTAGTTTACCACATGACAACCCAAAATACAAAACATACAGCTGATTAGTTTAAAAAACGCATCCAAGTCCCTCAAAATGCCTAATAATGGGAAGAGCTACCCGGAAGATTTTATACTCAATGGTAATTCAAAAGCTAATTTGGTTGAAAAACGTGCCCAAACTCCTCAAAATACCGAAATTTTAGATATAGTGTTACATGGGGACTACCCGCATATGTGGACCAATATTTATAATTTTTATTGACAAGATGTATTGCCCTATGAGAACCCAAAATACCAAATTACATGCAATTCAGTTGAAAAATGACAGAAATTCTCAAAATACCGAATATTTGGATAGTACCGTCATATGCGGACTACCCCAAAAAGTAGACCAATATTAATAATTTATAGTAGGTAGATGTGTTACCATATGAGTACCCAATATTCCAAAAAAACAGATAATTATGTTGAAAAACGTGTCCAAGCCCCGCAAAATACCGAATATTTTGCCAGACCAATTGACAAATTCCTACAACAAATAAATTTTGTTGTTGAACTTCATTTAAATGCCGTGTGAACTACCTTAATTGAACACTTCAGCCGTTGTTATACGCCGCCGTTGATTTCACTACCGCCATTGTGCTCCATAAATCGACTGACAAATCCCTAGACGCCGGCCTCAATACGTTTGTCAGTCACGGAAAGGAAAAATAATAAAAAATTAACACAATTTTGCTGATATCGTTCCCGAAAAGTCTGCAAAACAACTGCCGCCAAAATGTCCTTCAAAGGCAACACCAAAGTACAAAAGGTGATGGTCCAGCCCATCAATTTGATTTTTCGTTATTTACAAAATCGTTCCCGCGTTCAAGTGTGGCTGTATGAAAATGTCAATCTCCGTATCGAGGGACACATCGTGGGCTTTGATGAATACATGAATTTGGTGTTGGACGATGCCGAAGAGGTTTGGACGAAGACAAGAACGCGCAAAAATTTGGGACGCATTATGCTGAAGGGTGACAATATTACGCTGATACAGAATGTTAGCCCCTCAAAAGATTGAGGTTAAGTCTCGAGCTGGAACAATAAACAAAAAAACAACAGGGGGAGAAGTCGTGACACCAGAAGCAGAGTAACAAAAGCAAGAATGATCCACAATGTATCCCATTGGATCATGGGTGTTTAACTTTCGTATCCCCTGTAATCAACTAGTATAAGTTTGTATAATTTATATAAACAAAAAGTAATTTTTTGTCTCCCTCCTAAGATTCCTTATAAATTTTCCATTTTTTGTTTTCCTATAGACAAGACTTAAACCACGAAATAAATTCTATACAGATTTTGAGATTCTGTAGCAAATACAAAATCGCTATGAAGTATCTGCAAAAGCATTTATACCTCAAATTTTATAAGACAAAACCAAGAAAACGAAAAAACTATGAAAATAAATATTTGGATTTTAAATGGAAAAATGACGAAGTGAGTATTTTGAATGTTGTGGATATGATCGTATATTTTGCCGATAAGGAATGGTTGGAATAGAAAAAGTTACACTCCAAAAGTTTAAAGAGAATAAGCGTTAACAAGATTCAGTGAATTAAGTACATTATAAAATCACATAGTGGAATATTTATTCATCGGATATAACAATTGTCTTTCTCGTAATTTCAGGATTTGAAAAGGAAGTTTTGAACTGAATTTCTTTTAAATCATATTTATACTAATAAAAAAGAGTAAATTGACTGACTGATTCACTGAATTACTTAACGATCCATTAACGCCCAGACGAAACGGCTGGAGCTAGAATTTTGAAATTTTGGGTGAGGGTCGCTCTGGGTCCAAAGGGGTCAGATAAGTCTGGGTGTTTGGACATTCGCACTAGAAGGCACGAAAATTACTAAATGTGGTACAATTTGTATTTGGCGAACGGGTGCAGTTAGAACTCTGAAATTTGAATTGAGGGTCATTGATGATGTATAGAATAGATATAACAAAGGGTTTTTTGGACATTCGAACTATAAGTATCCAAAAAGTACTAAAATGTACTAAGGTTGGTACAATTTCGTATGATGAGAATGGATGGAGCTAAAAACTTGAAATTTGAAATGCAAATAAAGATTAAGATTATTGTTGGGGGATAGAATTGAGGTATTTAAGAAGGTTTTGGAAATTCCTACTAATGTGAACTAAATGTTGTACAATTTAAATTTCGGCTGAACCGATGTATGAAGTTTTGGAAATTTGTACTAAATGGTAGCAAATGTGGCTTTGGCTGAACCGATTGAGCTGTAATCTTGAAATTTTGCGTTAGGATCACTGTTGGGGTGTATGATTGGGATTTGTAGAAAAGTTTTGGAAATTCATACTAAGGTGTACCAAATTTGGTACAATTTAAATTTTTGGTGAACCTATAAAGCTGCAAAACATTGAAATTTGTAAATAAGGTTAATGTTGGAGTATAGTTTTGGAAATTCATAATTATGGGTACTAATTTTGTTGCAATTTAAATTTTGAGTGAACTGATAGAGCTGGGATCCTGAAATTTGGAGTTGGGATGATTGTTGAGGTGCAGGATGTGGGTTTTGTAGAAAGTTTTGAAAATTCGTACTAATGTGCACTAAATGGTACCAAATGGTGGTTATGATCACTGTTGGTTGTGGCCCCGGAATGAAATATTTTCACAGTAAATTTATGTTTGCAGCAGCGATTTTTTTATTTTGTAGGTGTGTAGGGTGAACATAGGTACTAAATGGTTCTAATATTTTAATAATTATCGGAATTAGGTTTTAAATACTTCCCACATTCGCTAACGAAGTAGTGGGTATATGCTAGTAATATAATAAAAAAATATATGATTTTTTAAGAACCTGTGCTGATTTAATGTAGAAGGATATTAGGCAGATTCAGGAAACGCAACTATTATCGAACGATGTATTACATTTTTAACGAAATTTTAAAAGGTTTTGGAGGAAAATACTTGCTGTATTATACACTATTTTTTTCAATATTGCCTAAAAAGTAGATAATCGAAAATTAACCTTATTTGTTCTTTATTTCATATTTTATTGAATCATTTTTTATACCCTTCACCACACTGTGGTACAGGGTATAAGGTCTTTGTGCATATGTTTGTAACAGGCAAAAGGAAACGAGATAGACCCGCGGTTCCTTTTGAGAATATGCATAGAATTACTTTCTACGTCGATTTATGCATGTCCGTCCGTCCGTCTGTTGGTGTTAAATTGTAAACAAAGTAAATGGTGCACCACAGTCCCTATACATCTTTCGATTTGCACGAAATTTGATACGGCGTGCTGAATTCCATCTAGAATGATGTGTGCTAAGTTTTGTGAAAATCGGTTCTAATTTAGATATAGCTCCCATATGTCTTTTCTTCCGATTTTATGTAAATTGTGCACTAAAGACACAAAATCCGATGTCGGCGGAGGAACGCGTTTTACCTGAAAATGTACCATCTGACGAAACAGGAGATACCCGAAAATCTAAGGGATACAACCAAAAATCGTCAGAAGGATCTTTTCCAGAGGAATCATTTGAAAATTGGGTAACCCAAAATTTATCGAACCATCTGTTACAAGAGCACAACCATCTCAGCCACATTCCGAAACAAATGTAGAGAAGGAATCTGTCTCCGCTCCTAGAAAATAATTCGCATCGAAATCGGGTAACAATCTTAAAGAGAAAACTCTTTAATGGGCACATTAATTGCGCAATCGCTACGACGTTATGAATGTATGACGGTTCTTGCCAAAGAAGACCCCTATTGTTGCTGGTAATGATTCGTTAATATTGAGGAGATGAAATAGAACAAAAACTTTATTTTTGTATGTTTTTCTGGTCCCTTTATAAGCCACAATTATAATCCGATCATCACGAAAATTCACAGAGAATGAGCATAGAATAAACATGACTCTTCTCATTTAGCGGGCCAAATAATATAGTCCGAAGAAGTTGAGAGTTGGTTGACCTTTAAATTTATACCAATTATACTGTTGTATTACCACCCTAGAGGGCGGAAATGTCGTCGGTTATAATCAAAGACCACGGCTATAGTTTTCGATAGTGATCAGATGTAATATAGGGGCGGAAATAAACTAAAACGTTAGTTATGTCTGTTTTTCTAATAGCTCTAGATGCCTAACATCATAAATTTTACACCACGCTTGGAATATAGATCCGTAGATATTTAACGGTTAGTGGTAGTTGTCTGAACATAATCATTTCAAAAGGGGGCTTCCAAAAATAGATCTACTCTAATTTTGGTTGTCAAATTGTTGTTGAGCGTTTTTCATAAGTGCTAGAAAAAAGAGATGTCTATTAGCTGCTGTTCGAATTGTTTTTGGTGGACTGGCGACGGTGACAACGATTTAGGAATAATGAGATTGACATTTATGTGTCGTTAACACTTGATTAGATCAGCCGAAATCTCCAAAGCGAAAAACACATTTGCATACATTTTTAAAATAGCTTCATGTTGTGATATGCTCCTCCATAAATATTTATATGGATCTAGATGAATTTTCCAACCGTAATACCTGTAACTTTGAAGACTTTTGTTGAACTTCCATCCGAAACGATTGTAATCGTATAATCCTTGTCCTTATTTGATTTTGATAATTATCTCTAGTTCAACACAGCTTTAATTAACGACAGATTTACTTATTTAGTTTGATTGTTATCTCAAAACTTAGTCCCTCTTGGTCAATATTAATTCACTTTTATGTATATTTTAGGAATCATTTTTTGGCAATTTACTAATTAGGATCCATAACAGGAAAAATTTGCCCTCTATCCCTTGCAGAAGGATAATAAATAGAAAATATACCCTTATGAGTCCGTTAGATTAGTAAAATAGGTCTAATTATGCTTAAAAAGTCTAACAAAGCCATGTCTTTATAAATAGTCGCACACTGATTATGTACGCCTGAAAGTATGCTTAGAAAATTAACAGTAATGCTGCAGGGGCTTTGTAGTAACTGAACAACTCGGTCAATTTTTGGACAATTTAGAGCTAAAATATTATAAGTGAGTATATTGGAATATAAAATCGATGTTTGTTATATTCAAAATTTGCTTTTATAAATATTTTTTATTTGGAGGTAGTAAACCGTTTATTGTGATGTTTGGTAAATTAGTATATTATGTAGTTCGTATTTGAATATAACCCTATTCGAATCTGTAGATCTATTATATTACTAATTTTAATACCTCCTTCTCTTTTAAGGTGCTAAATGTGCTGCCTCATTTATGGAACGATGTATTATCTATATTGGCGAGAATGCCCGAGAGTGTGTTAAAACCAATGCTTTCCTAAACCTGAAAAAGGAAGCTCTTATCAAATTGATATCATCGGATTATGTGAGCAGACAAAACCTCTTTCAATATCTGATACAAGAATTCTAATAATAAAAATTTCCTCCTCATTTTTCCAGTTCTGTTTGGAGGAAGAAGATGTGTGGCGCTGCGTCTTGGCCTGGGCTAAAAATCAAGCTGGTGTCACTCAACCCTCCCATACCCATTGGACAGAGGAAGAACGTGCCCGGGTGTGTCAACATTTACAAGGTGTCATATGTCATGTACGTCTATTGCTAATCGATAGTCAAGTATTTGCCGAGGAGGTAGAACCGACGGGAGCTGTTCCCATGGAGCTATCATTGGAACGTTATCGCTATGCTGCTTTGCAAAATTCCAATAAAACGGCGACATATGCTGGAGGTGGTGGTGGAGGAGGGTCTGCTACAAATGGTGTTGGTAGTGCTTTTAATAGCTTATCGGGAAGTGGTTTAAATTTCTCGGGGAATAAAAGTGAAACAGATAAAAGGCTACAGCCTCGATTGATGGTTAACATGTTTCCCGGATCGCAGATACTAAGAAATGAAAAGCTGCATTTGCAAAGTGTTTTGAATAATTGGTAAGGGGAGAATTTTTTAAGAAGTCTTTATTAAATGTTGTTTTTTTAATTCTACAGGTTTGGTGCTCCGAAACAATCTTGGCGTTTGCTATATCGTGCCTCCACCCATGGCTTCAGTTCGAATGCATTTCATCGTTATTGTGACGGAGTGGCTCCTTGTATGGTTATATGTTTGGTAAGGAAGACACTCTTCATAGCTTCGGTATTCAAATACGACTTATTTCTCCGGTCCCTTGATCTTCTTTATAAGCCCTTTCAATTTATTTAAATTTTGAATAAAACATTTTCCTCTTCTTCTTCTCCCGCTTTTAGGGTTCACATGGTGAAATAAGTGGCGGCTTCACAGATGTTGCCTGGGCCAAAACATCACGCAAAGGGGTATACATACACTCCGAAAGGGCATTTTTGTTTGCCTTGAATCCTGGTGGCTCGGAACAGCCCTTGAAATTTGATATTGTCAAGAAACCCTATGCCATATGTTATCACCCGGAGTAAGTTCTGCGGAATTTCGGAAATATTTCTGAAATTATTATCTTGGGTATTCTATTTCAGTTGTGGTCCCATTTTTGGTGCTGGTGCAGATTTGCTGATAGCCAATAATTGTAACAGCAACAAGGATTCCTATTCTAATTTGCCACATTCCTATGATGGTCCCAGTGCTTCCTATGAAACCCTATTTGGGGATTATAATTTTACCATAGCCGATTATGAGGTTTTCACAACGGCATAAGAGGATAAATAAAAGAGGAAAATAAGGAAGGATAATTGTGGTTTAATTTCTCTGTTGGTGAACTGAATGAAGTCTCTATTAACGAGGCGAAAGAAGTCTTTATAAGAGGATCTTTTGTGGGCGATCGGAAGAGAATCTTGATAGAAATGTTGATGTCCAAGGGGTTTTTGAAGCTAAAAAGTTGGAGGAAGTAACGAAATGGGCAAGGCTGAAACGAGTCTCTGTATGCGAACTGAACCTAACGAGAAGAAGGAAGTCTTTGTAGGCAATCGGAAGAGAATCTTTATAGAAAAGGCCACGGGGTTTTTATGCTAAATGGTCGGAGACCTCGGTAGGCGAGCTTAAAAAGCCCCTATAGATGAAAAGAGTGTATTCTTTATATCGGATCGGATGGAAATCGTAATAGAGATAGAAAGGGAGTATTTATCGACGGGATTGCGACCAAAGAGTTTTTATAGCCAAGTTAAAGGTCGGGGAAGCCTAGACGAGCTGAAGATAGAGGATCCTTTGTAGGTGAGTCGAAGTTGTAGGCTATCGGAAGAGAATTATTATAAAAAAGTTGTAGGCCAAGGAGTTTTTGAATCTAAAAGGTCAGAGATCTCTGTAGACGAGCTTAAAATGCTCCTATAGACGAACAGAGGGCAATCTTTATAGATAATCAGGAGAAAATCTTGGTAGACGATTGGATGGGAGTCTTAATAGACGTGCTGAAGGCCAAAGAGTTTTTATAGGTCAAAGGTTATAATCATGCTAAAGTCAAGTCAGTCTTTACAACTGAAGACTATATATGAGCAGAATGGAACTTTATAAACGAGCAGAAGGGAGTATTTATACGCGTGAAAGATAGTCTCTTTGGATGATTTGAAACAGTTAACCTTTATTGGCGCGCTGCATCAGGAAGCCTTTAAAGGTGAGTCTGTATAGACTTACTGAAAGGTGTCTTTATAAACGGGATGAAAGGGGTGTTATAGACGAGATGATAGGGGTTTTATGGAATAGCTGCAGGCCAGGTAGTCTATATAGGCGAACTGAAAGCCTGGGAGTCGGTATGGACAAGCTAAAGGCCAGGGAGTCTGTATAGAATAGCTGAAGGTCAGGGAGTCAGTATAGATGACCAGGTATAGACGAGCTGAAGGCCAGGGAGTCTGTAAAGGGAGTTTTTATAGACGAGTTGAGCTGAAGCTGAAGACCAGGGAGTCTGTATAGACGCGCTGAAGGTCAGGGAGTTTGTATAGATGAGCTGAAAAGAAGAAGAAGAAGAGGAACTTCCCTGCAAGGCTATGAGGCGTGGATTTTTAAAAGAAGAAGAACAACAACAACTTCTCGGCAAGGCTATGAGGCGTAGATTTTAAAAGAAGAAGAACAACAACTTCTCGGCAAGGCTATGAGGCGTGGATTTTAAAAGAAGAAGAAGAGGAACTTCCCCGCAAGGCTATGAGGCGTGGATTTTAAAAGAAGAAGAAGAAGAGGAACTTCCCGCAAGGCTATGATGCGTGGATTTTAAAAAAAAAGAAGAAGAACTTCGCCGCAAGGCTATGAGGCGTGGATTATAAAAGAAGAAGAAGAAGAGGAACAACTTCTCTGCAAGGCTATGAGGCGTGGATTTTTAAAAGAAAAGAAGAACTTCTCTGCAAGGCTATGAGGCGTGGATTTTTAAAAAAAGAAGAATTTCTCGGCAAGGCTATGAGGCGTGGATTTTTAAAAGAAGAAGAATTTCTCGGCAAGGCTATGAGGCGTGGATTTTTAAAGAAGAAGAATTCTCGGCAAGACTATGAGGCGTGGATTTTTAAAAGAAGAAGAATTTCTCGGCAAGGCTATCAGGGGTGAATTTTTAAAAGAATAAGAATTTCTCGGCAAGGCTATGAGGCGTGGATTTTTAAAAGAATAAGAATTTCTCGGCAAGGCTATGAGGCGTGGATTTTTAAAAGAAGAAGAATTTCTCGGCAAGGCTATGTGGCGTGGATTTTTAAAAGAAGAAGAATTTCTCGGCAAGGCTATGAAGCGTGGATTTTTAAAAGAATAAGAATTTCTCGGCAAGACTATCAGGGGTGAATTTTTAAAAGAATAAGAATTTCTCGGCAAGGCTATGAGGCGTGGAGTTTTAAAAGAAGAAGAATAAGAACTTCTCAAAAGAAGAATAACAACTTCTCTGCCTGGCTATGAGGCGTGGATTTTTAAAAGAAGAAAAAGAGGAACTTCCCTGCAAGGCTATGAGGCGTGGATTTTTATAAGAAGAAGAAGAGGAACTTCCCTTCAAGTTTATGAGGCGTGGATTTTTAAAAGAAGAAGAATAACAACTTCTCTGCAAGTTTATGAGGCGTGGATTTTTAAAAGAAGAAGAATAACAACTTCTCTGCAAGAACAACTTCCTCTGTCTTGGATATTTCTAGGAATTGCTGTCTGTCAAATTTGAGGTTATGTGTCATTATTTTTATTGCTGTTGTTGTCCCCTTTGTGGTTTTTAAAAAAATATTTGCACCAATTTTAATCATAAAATGATAAATTCCAATAAACCAAGAAAATAACCACGTCTTGTTTTTATGCCCAGCGGGTTGTCCTGACTAATTCATGGCCCATTCAAATAAGAGATGACAAAAATGCTGTCGTTATTGGTGCTGTTGTAGATCGTAAGTTTAGATAACAATTTTAATCAGTTCAACTTGACTTCAAAACTGAAATTTTATTGGGATGTGTGTTGTTGTTGTTGAACTACAATAAAAAATATACATACATACATACATATATTAAAAAAAACACCAAAGGCACGCAATGTGAAGGCGGATTATGACCAAGTGTGAGATGATGCAGATTTCTTTCAGGTTGATGCATAATGTTTCACATTTCATCTCCATAATTTCCATTGAGGTATTTAATTATAATTCGTTATTGTAGTTCTATTGTGTTAATTAAAATTTATTTCAATTTTTAATAAAAAGAAAATCAAAAAATATTGGCTGCTGTTTTTTTTTTTCAGATTGCTTCATTTCCTATTAAGTCACAAATAAAAAACAAACACCTCACCACAACAAGTTTTCAAATGCCTTTTTTCGATTTTATGAATTTTTAATATTTTTTTGGTGTTCGCCTTCTTGTGATCCCATAAATCTTTTTGCTAATAATAACGCTTTTAACAAGTTCAAGCTTTTGTGGTATTTGGCGCTTTAATTATGCTATTTGTTTTTTGTGTTGTTGTTGGATTTACTGGCACTGTGACTACGAGCTTATCTCTTGTCAACGATCTGCTGCTTGAGATTTCGGCTGATCTAATCAAGTGTTAACGACACAAAAATGTCAATCTCATTATTCCTAAATCGTTGCCACCGTCGCCGGTCCATAATTCGAACAGCAGCTAGGCAGACTTACCGTTTTTTTCTGGCACTTGGAAAAAACCCTCACACAAGAATTTGACAACCAAATTAGAGTAGATCTTTTTTTGGAAGCCCCCCACCCCCAATACAAAATTTTTTGGATGGATTAACAGTTGGAATTAATTAAATATGTTAATAAAATAAAACCAAAAATAAAATAAAGTGTGGTTAGGTACATTTATACGATATATGTGGAATAAAACAAAAAGATTTTGATTCTACGAGGGCCGATTAGAAAATTCAGCATTGAAAAAAACCACACCTTTGATAGACCCTTCAGATTCAGTTAAAAAAAAAACACGCGTGAAAGATAGTCTTTATAGATCATACAGGAAGCCCATATAGGTGAGCTGAATCAGGGAGTCTGTATAGACGAACTGAAAGGCGTCCATATAGACGGGATGAAAAGGGTTTCATAGACGGGGTTTGTAGACTAACCGAATACCAGATAGTCTATGTAGGCAAACTGAAGGCCTGGAAATCGGTATGGACCAGCTGAAGTCTGTATAGATGAGCTGAAGTTCAGGGAGTTCGTATATAATAGCTGATGGCCAAGGATTTTGTATAGGCGAGCTGAAGGCCAGGGAATCTGTATAGACAGCTGAAGGTCAGGGAGTGTGTATAGACTGGCTGAAGGTTAGGGAGTCTATATAGGCGAGCTGAAGATCAAGTCGTCAGTATAGACAGGCGAAAATGGAATCTTTATAGACGAACTGAGAGGTGAGGGATCTATCAAATCACGACCTTGATAGACCCTTAAAATTCAGTTAAAAAGAAAAAAAAGAAACGCCTTTAATAGACCCTTAAAATTCAGTTTAAAAAACCACGCGCGGAAGATAGTCTCTACAGATCACACAGGAAGCCTCTATAGGTGAGCTGAATCAGGGAGTCTGTATAGACGAACTGAAAGGCGTCTTTATAGACGCGATGAAAAGGGTTTCATAGACGGGATGAGAGGGGTTTTGTAGACTAACTGAAGACCAGAGAGTGTATATAGGCGAACTGAAGGCCTGGGAATCGGTATGGACTAGTTGAAGACCAGGGAGTCTGTATAGACGAGCTGAAGTTCAGGGAGTTCGTATATAATAGCTGATGGCCAAGGATTTTGTATAGGGGAGCTGAAGGTCAGGGAGTCTCTATAGACGAGCTGAGGCCTGGGAGTTTGTATTGACGAGCGGAGGGCCAGGAAGCCTATGTAGACGAACTGAAGGCCAGGGAGTCTGTATAGACGAACTGAAGGCCAAGGAGTCTGTATAGACTGGCTGAAGGTTAGGGAGTCTGTATCGACAAGGTGAATGTCAGGGAGCCTGTATAGGCGATCTGAAGATTAAGACGTCTGTATAGACAGGCGAAAATGGAATCTTTATAGACGAACTGAGAGGTGAGGGATCTATCAAACCACGCCTTTGATAGACCCTTAAAATATAGTTTTAAAAAAACCACGCCTTTGATAGACCCTTAAAATTCAGTTTTCAAACCAGTAAGGAAAGTAGTAACGTCGGACTGGGCCGACTATATGATACCCTTCACCACTTTGGGTATATTCTACATATGTCTCCTAACAGACTCCGCCTTTTCGATAGAACATTGACATGACATTGAACAAAGTTGAATTTGTGATCTGGAACCTATGCTAAATCTGAACCGATTGTCTCGAAAATTAGCACACGTCATTCTACACCCAATTCAGTACTCTATGCCAAATTTCGGGCAAGTCGAAAGATATTAAGGAACTTTGGTGCACCATTTACCTTAAATCGGACGAAAATATATATGGGAGCTATATCTAAATCGGAATCGTTTTTAAAGAAATTTTACACACATTCTTCTATACGCAATTCAGTACGCTACGCCAAATTTTGTTCAAATCAAAAGATGTATAGGGTCTTTGGTACACCATTTACATTTAATCGGACGAGAATATAATATATGGGAGCTATATCAATATCTGAACCGATTTTCAGGAAAGTTAACACACATCATTCTAGACCTACTTCAGTACGCTGTGTAAATTCTCATGCAAATGGAAAGATATATAGGGACTTTGATACACCATTTACTTTAAATCGGACGAAAATATATATGGGAGCTATATGTAAATCTGAACCGATATACACGAAATTTAACACACATCATTCGAGACTTAATTCAGTACGCTATGCCGAAATTCGCGCAAATCGAATGATTTTCAGGGACTTTGGTGCACCATTTAGATAAAATCGGGCGAAACTATATATGGGAGGTATATCTAAATCTGAAACGATTTTCACGAAACTTAACACACATCACTCTAGATCTAATTCAGTACGCTGTGCCAAATTTCGTGCAAATCGAAAGATATATAGGTACTTTGGTGCACCATTTACCTTAAATCGGACGAAAATATATATGGGAGCTATATCTAAATCTGAACCGATTTTCCTTAAACTCTCCACTCATCATTCTAGGCTCAATTCAGTACGTTGTGCCAAATTTCCTGCAAATCGAAAGATATATGGCGACTTTGGTGCACCATTCGGACAAAAATATATATGGGAACTATATCTAAATCTGAACCGATTTTCAGGAAACTTAACACACATCATTCTAGGCCTAATTTAGTACGCTATACCCAATTTCGTGCAAATCGAAAGATATTTAGGGACTTTGGGGGACCATTTACCTAAAATCGGACGAAAATATATATTGGAGCTATATCTAAATCTGAACTGATTTTCACGAAACTTGGCAAACATCATTCTAGACCTCATTCATTACGCTGTGCTAAATTTCGTGCAAGTCAAAAGATTTCCAAGGGCTTTAGTGGACTATTTACATAAAATCGGGCGAAGCTATATATGGGAGCTATATTAATATCTGAACCGATTTTCACGAAACTTTGCACATACCACTCTAGACAGAATTTAGTATGTTGTGCAAAATTTCGTGAAAATCGAAAGATATATAGGGACTTTGGTGCACCATTTACCTTAAATCGGACGAAGATATATATGGGAGCTATATCTAAATCTGAATCGATTTTCGGGAAACTTTGCACATATCATTCGTGACCTTATTCATTACGCTGTGCCAAATTTCGTGCAAATCGAAAGATATATAGGGACATTGCTGCACGATTTACCTTAAATCGGACGAAAATATATATGGGAGCTATATCTAAACCGATTTTCAATAGGGTTCGTCAATAAATGAGTGCCAAATAAATGAGCTGTGCCAAATTTCATCCAATTCGAAACAAAAATGCGACCTGTACTTTGTTTACAATTTAACATGGACAGACGGACAGGCGGACGGACGGACAGACGGACGGACAGACATGCATAAATCGACTTAAAATGCCATTCTATGCATATTCTCAAAAGGAACCATGTGTCTATCTCGTTTCCTTTTGCCTGTTACAAACATATGCACAAAGACATAATACCCTGTACCACAGTGTGGTGAAGGGTATAAAAACCCACTATCACCCTTGACCAGCCCTCGCATAAATAGTTTTAGTCCATTTAATTAATTTTTGTTTGCTTTATTTTTTGTTGTTGTTGTTTCGCATAATGAACCCATAACTCAATCATATTTATGGTGTAGCTATTAAGACGCAATCGAAATATTGATTTCGAATCGTTCTAATTTGGTTGGTGGTGGTTGTCCAACCACCTCCAAAAATTCAACACAGATTTTTTTTTTTTAGTTTTGGAAGTGAATATTCATACATGACCCGAAATTGAAAATATTTATGTTAATTCGTGTTTTTTATTTGAAACAAAACGGTGTTATTTTATTGGAAGTTGTTTGTCGCAAATACCTGTTTGTGTTCATACATTTCTCTTCGATATGGCAACCCTTTAACATGGCTACCAAATAGCTGTTAGTTTATGTTGAAATTTTTATAACACCTGATTTCCATGTCATCGTCGTCAGTTATTTCGTGCTCTGGCGTTTTTTTCTTTTCCTGTTGACCAGTGTGTGTGTGTTGTTTTGCATTTAGCTCCGAATCCATGTTACAAATTTAAAATGTTGCATGCAACATATGCGATTTGTATTTGTAGCGAAGTGTTGCATGTTGCCTTGTTATAATTTAGTTGAGATGATGAAGACAAAATGTTATGTTTTCGAAGTTTAGTTCAGTTCACTTTACTTCACTTCGGATTTGCTTATTTTTTCTGTTCGTTTTTGGACTCTTTGTTCAGATTTGTTGACCATAAAAAAATCCGCTTTGACTCAAAAAACGAATAGCCGGTGAAATGAAACAAGTGCCAGCATATTTGTATGCAATTGTGTCGTATCCGAGTTGAAGAGGACTACCAACAATTTATTTATTTTATTGGATGAAAATGAAAACTGAACATGTTTTGACTGGATGTTGCATGTCGGAAGATTTCGTTTTCAGTTTCGAGATTTTTTATTAAATTAAAGAAGACACAAATGTAAATTATGTTATTTAGTTCAATGGACATTGTTCGTAATAAATTCCGCATCTTTTAAAGGATGCACACAAGGCCTGAATTTTTATAAAAATATTTTTTCAAATAAACATAAGGCTTGGATTTTTAAAAAAATATTTTTTGGGTGGCGTAGGGGATGATACATGCCAAGTAACGGCACTGATTGGCTTTAACATGGCGAAGTCCAGGCTTATCTTGGTCCCTCTTGGTCAGAGAAAGAAAACCAAACCCCCTAATGTTGACGACCCCCGCAACGGTATAAAGGACCACGATCTGTGAATCTGCACTTGGAATGTGCGCAAGTTGGACAGAACAGGCGCAGTGTTCGCTTTGGCGGATGTACTCAACCTAGAACAGCATATGAAACAGCATATGATCGCTGCCCTGGCCATGACATTAAAATTCTGCTAGGAGATTTTAATGCAAAAATCGGAAGGGAAAATAACTTTGGCCCCACCGTCGGAAAATTCAGCCTTCATGAAGAAACATCCGACAACGGCATGAGGTTGATAGACTTCGCGGCAGCAAAAACATGGTAGTTAGCAGCACCAGATTCAAGCATCTCGATATACACAAGGCCACTTGGATTTCTCCCGATCGAACAACGAGAAATCAAATGGATAATGTTGTGATAGACGGAAGGCATTCATCCAGTGTTCGATAGATCCGAGGAGCGAATATCGATTCGGACCATTACCTTGTGGCAGCCAAGGTACGCATCCGTCCTTATGTAGCAGCAATGGTGCTGTCTAATGTAACACGGAAATTTGACGTCGAAAAGTTACAAACACAACAGATAGCAGAAGTCTACTCCGCTCAACTCACCCAACTGCTTGACGAAATCACCCCTTGTCCCGATAATAATATAGAAGTACAATGGCAGGGAATTGTCCACTCCCTACAAACTGCAGCAAAAGCAATACTTGGGTACCAAAGACCACCATCAAGAAATCCGTGGTACGATCAGGAGTGTGGTAATGCTACTGGTATGAACAACGCAGCGTATAGGGCAACCCTGCGGACAGTAGCAACACGTAATACGATGGAGAACTTTCGGGAGAAAAGGAGAGAGGAGAAACGTATTTTCGGAAAAATATCAAGAAAGAACAAGAAAAACGTGAGCTTGAGCAAATCGAGATGTACAGGAGTCAGAATGAAGTCCGAAAATTCTACCAACGGTTAAAACACCAAACCGAAGGCTTTGGTGCAGGCACATCCTCCTGTAGAGATGAAGAAGGAAACCTGGTAACAGATACAGACAGCGTACTGAGGATCTGGAAGGAGCATTTAGAAAAACTTCTGGTATCAAATAGTACTAGTAGGGGGTACCCCGGAACCAATAACAGATGACGGTATAGAGTTTATACCACCTAGCCAAGATGAAGTCAGAATAGCAATAAATCGGCTGAAGAATAATAAAGCAGCAGGTGCCGATGGGATACAAGCCGACACATTCCATCTATTCGTCGACTATAAAGCCGAATTCGACAGCCCTATCCGTTTAGAGGTGTATAAAGCCATGTCTGCGTTTGGCATTCCTGCAAAATTAATTGGGCTATGCAGGATCACTTTACCAGACACAATATCAGCAGTTAAAGTCGGAAGGGACCTCTCGGAGCCCTTTAATACCGAACGAGGATTCAGACAAGGCGACAGTTTGACCTTTTTAACATCCTGTTGGAAAAGGTCGTACGAGAGGCAAAAGTGAACAGAAATGGCACTCTGTACACAAAACAAAACATGTTACTCGGCTATGCCGATGATGTCGACATAATGGGGCGAACACTGAGAGCGGTAACAGCCACATTTGAACAAAATGAGGAGGAGTCTGCCAAAGTGGGTCTGGCTGATTGTATCAATGCGCAAGACGTCCAGTAGACTCGGACCAACTGGGGAACATGAGAACTACAGCTTCGAGGTAATCAAGGATTTTATATACCTTGGTACCGCCATAAATAAATAAATAAGACGAATGACATCAGTTTTTAAATTCGGAGAAGGATAGCGATGGCCAACCGATGCTACTTTGGCCTGAGCAAACAACTCAAAAGCAAGGCCACCTCCCGCCAGATCAAATTCACACCTTACAAGACGCTGATACTACCCGTGCTGTTATATGGATCTGAAGCATGGGCACTTACGCAAGCAGATGAGGCAGATCTTGGAGTGTTTGAGAGAAAAACTGCACAAAAGACCGACACGCCTAGAAACCTTTTCTAAGCTCGGCTAATGGAACGAAAGTTCTGTCACAAGCCAGCTAAGTAAGAAAAGTTTTTTCAAGTAACCATAAGGAGTGGATTTTTATTGTTTTTTACCTTCTTAGCATTCCATTTTATTTGTCATGACCTTTTCAGCATATTTTATTGAACTCAGGTGTCTTCTTTGCATTATTTTTATTTCTTATTGTTGTTGTTATCCCAAAACAATTTTATCACCAAAATCACATCATTAGTCAAGGTAATTTGTAAAGTTGTTGTAATCTCTTGTTATTGTTGTCGATGTTATTTACATATTGTCAGTCCATTAGGATATTCAAAAAAACGACAACAACAATTATGCAATAAATCTTATTTTATTATGAAAAATTACAACAACAACACCATCACCACCGAGCATACAAACAAAACATAACGAATCGATACAGAACATCGACCAAACCGAACAACAAATAAATTCAATTAAATTCCCAAAAGTGGGTAATAAAACACGTGTTTCGGAAAAAAACAAAAATTGTTTGAAACGAAACAAAACGAAACACGCTTTAATACAACTGTCAATCTTGCACCGAATACTAAAGGCCGTTCTGTACTGGGCCCATCTGGTTAGCTGGCTAGCCAAGCAGCCAGTCAGTGAGCCACCTAGCACACTTGCAATCATAAATCGATAGATCGATCAATGGAGATATAAAAAAGACAATTACATTATGTTCCATCGCCACCATCACCACCACCAGTGGAGTAATGATGCCGATGCTGAGGATGAAAAAAAAATCCAAACATCATTAGCATTGCAACAGGTCAAGGGGGAATAATATTACAATTGAATGCAAAGCTCTGTAATAAAATGTCTATTTAAATCAGCCAAGAAATTCCAAGCAAATCAAAAAAAAAAAAAAAATGTTTGTTTCTTAAGTCTTTTGTTTCAAAGGGGGGTACTAATGGCAGAACAAAGGGAAAGAGAGGAAAAAAGCTTAAGCCTTATATAGGTCTCCAAAAAATATTCTTTAAAAAATCCACGCCTTATATAGGTCTCCAAAAAATATTCTTTAAAAAATCCACGCCTTATATAGGTCTCCAAAAAATATTCTTTAAAAAATCCACGCCTTATATAGGTCTCCAAAAAATATTCTTTAAAAAATCCACGCCTTATATAGGTCTCCAAAAAATATTCTTTAAAAAATCCACGCCTTGTAAAGGCCTCCAAAAAATATTCTTTAAAAAATCCACGCATTGTAAAGGCATTCAAATCATATTTTAAAAATCCACACCTTGTTTAGGCTTTGAAAATAATATTCTTTAAAAAATCCACACCTTATATAGGTCTCCAAAAAATATTCTTTAAAAAATCGACGCTTTATATAGGTCTCCAAAAAATTCTTTAGAAAATCCACGCCTTATATAGGTCTCCAAAAAATGGTATATAATTTATTAAAATATCCGCATCTTATATAGGTCTCCAAAAAATATTATTTAAAAAATCCACGCCTTATATGGGTCTCCAAAAAATATTCTTTAAAAAATCCACGCCTTATCTTTAAAAAATCCACGCCTTATATAGGTCTCCAAAAAATATTCTTTAAAAAATCCACACCTTATATAGGTCTCCAAAA